>NC_054407.1:26003810-26146310 GCF_017976425.1 Toxotes jaculatrix | reverse complement strand
ACTGGAGCGCGGGGGGGGGGGGGGGGGGGGGGGGGGGGGGGGGGGGGGGGTCAGGGTAAATATTATTAAAAAATTAGTCAATTTGTTTTTCAGGTCAAACATTTAAAACCAGCTGTATTTCTCTGTGGATGAAATGCTTCAGAGGACATCTGAGACTGAGTGCAGAGGACTTTGTCCCTGTCTGAATGTGTGGCTCAGAGGACTGAACCAAGTCTTTTCCTTGTCCTCCATGTTAATGGAAACACAGACACCGGGGCCAGTCACTGGGTCACAGAATCAGTGTCAGAGTGAGACCTCTGCTGTTTTCTGCCCCTCTGCCGCATGGTGGAGCCATAAATCTTGGACCACCGCAGGGATGGGTCCGGTACCCTGCTGAAGACTTGCTCCGTTTACCGTGAGCAGCAGTCTGAGCAGCGGACTCAGCTCTGTGAACAAGCTGAAGCTTCAGGCCTGAGAACAGAAACAAACCATCAGACATGAAACTGACCTGAACCAAAACAAACCAGGGAGCCTGAACGCATCTCAGCTTATAATCACAGGTGGTTCACCTGCAGTGTGAGCTGCATGTTATCATCACTGCTGATTTCAAACATGAACAGCAGACCGTTTGTAACGACTGCTAAGCTTCACTTGGTGGCACTAACGCAGCCGAGACAGCAGCGGGACAGTTTGGCTGCAGAGGACGAGACAGATGTGAACGTGAAAATGTCTTCTCTGAACGAGCCCTTCACTAACCTCTCTAACCTTTGACCCTGATCACAGAGGCCGACTGTTGTCTTTCCCTGTGATGACAGCCACAGTCACTTTAACAGAAACCATCCAGACGTGTGTGTGTGTTCATGTTATCGTCCTCTGTCCTCACAGAGCAGTGATGGCTGACACTTCCCCTGTAAACCCCTACATGTGAGATCAGGAGCAGCTGTCAGAGAGTTGGATGAGAAGCGAGAGCACCCTCAGCGCTGCACCTCCACCCTGACTGATTTCTCTGGCACCATCACTGGAAAGTGTTTGAACTGTGTGGTAGGAACCTGCAGCTGAGGGAGCAGGCGTCTGTGTCCGGCTGCGTCCGTCTCCTGCTGTTTGAGTGTCCATGCGTTCTGTCGGTCTCTGCAGACACAGACTGTGCGGCTGCTCGGTTACTGCCACAGAGCCGCTTGATTCGGCGGCGGCTGTGAGAGCGGAGCAGCTCCTGTGGGGCTGTGGTGGGGTTCACATGGTCTCTGCTGTTGAGTAACGTGGAAGGGATGAGGTGAAACACAGTCTTTCTTCACTCTGTGGAGATGTTGCAGTCCTGGGACCACAGATTGCCCCACACGACGCTGCAGGACATTTCAACAGACTCTGAATTACTGACAGGCCTGTGTCGCACACTTTCTCATGTTTACTGAAGTCAGTGTTTGTAGCTCGTCGTGAAAACAGGATTCAGCGTCAGCTCCTCAGAGTTTGCAGTTTGTAATATTTCACAGAACTGAACTCTGGGATCTGATGGCTCAGTCAGACTCGGGGCCTGGACGTGATGGGATGTAGCTCAGTTAGCAGTTTTCAGTGTGAGCTGACTGTTTGCAGTAACGTTGTTTGTTAACAGTGTTTTTATGTTTCTTATGAATCCAAGAAGTTATGATGACACGTGTGTTTATGTTGCTTTGTTTTCTGTTTCCAAACAAACTGAGATTAGATCAAAGAATAAGAATTCAGTCACTCGTCTCCTGGACATTCTTACAGCGCTGAAATGTTTCATCAAACGATTTAACTTTTGTTTTGAGCAAAGATAAAAATAAAAAGTGTGTCTGTGCCCCCCCCCCCCCCCCCCCCCCCCCACACACACACAACCCCCCCTCCTATCTCTCCGTCCCTTCACTGCTATCACAGCCACAGGAAGGCCCTGGCAGCGCGACATGCTGATACTATCTCTGTGCTCCTCATCTCCATCCTCCACTGTGTCGAAATCTTGCCCGTCCCACAAAGGGAAACCGCTGGTGCACAACGGTCCATGGCATGACGTCCGTTTCTGTGGGTAGACAGCTCATGGTAAATAACGTGGCAGGTGCACGCCACGTTCCCTGATGAAGGATCACAGAGTAATCAGAGCCTAACGTCTGAGGAAGCTGAGTCAGCCGTCCAAACCTGGGTGCATCACATACGCTTTCACAAACATTTATTTATTTATTTATTTAAGAAAATCTTTGACAAAGTGTTGATTTACCATAAATTCCTCGAACACACTGAACAGCATTAAGGATGAAATCTTTACAAACTGTGTCAAAATCATTTCAAGTAAATCCCACACTCACTTAGAGTATTAAACAGAGAAGGAGGCTTCGATTTCAGTGAATCCTCCTCAGACCACAGGCTGTTGAGAAACTGCGTTGGCCAACAACACTTACAATCATCTCTGACGACAAGAAGCATCAGGCAGGTGATTAGGCAATGTTTGTTAAATCAAATCAAATGTCTTCAAGAGCCACATTTAGAATTTACAGACAGGACTGTGAGCACCTGCTGGTCCAATATTTTCATTTTCTCTTTAATCAGAGTCATTTTTCACAGAACCTAAATTTGTTGCTGCTCAGGCTGAGCCTCAGTCCTGTGTGATCTCAGGACGCTGCGTTCACAGTTTATTTACAGTAACAGCATCTACACAGCTGCCGGCAGGATACACAGCAGAACAGTGACAGTAATTCAAGGTGAAAAAGTTCAGGTGTTTAATTCATTTCCTCAAAGTTCCAGTTTACAGGGTCACAGTTCAGAAATACCCACAAACATCCGCAAAACTAAGACTCACACATTAGTTCTAATTTACATTTCATTCCTTCAGCTAACTGCTAACTGCTAACGGCTGTATTGTCTTTAAATGTGATTAAAATTTTTCTTTACAAACAGCAACAGTCTGATCACAGCATCTGTAACGAGGACGAGTCGGCCTGTCGAGCTTTGGCTTCTGGTGGTTAAGTTTTGTATCTGAGTTTCCAAAAGAAACAGTTCTGTGTATGAAGAGTCTGGAGGGTGGGGTCTGTTTAGGGTGGGGTCTGTTTAGGGTGGGGTCTGTTTAGGGTGGGGTCTGTTTAGTTTTCACAAAAGCAAAACACAAGAGCAAAAGTGTAAGGAATGGACTGAACAGCGTTTATGTGCTCTAACGTTAGCAGGACTCGGTGTGTCCGTCCACTGCGTCGTCCTTTCTCTCTTCACATCTGTGAGAGCTGGAGCAATGTTACACACTAACAGTGGACGTGGTGCCTGGAACTGGTGTTAATGGGAGGGAGTACTGGACCGCGCTCAGATACTGGACTCCCCTGCCGCTCCCTCCTCTGCTCCCTGCAGGTGTCGCTGGGACAGGATGTGTTTGAGAGTGTCCAGCTCCTGCGTCAGCTGTCCGATCCTCATCTGCAGCTTCTGGTTCTCCTCCTGCAGCTGCAGCGCTCTCTGCTGGGTCAGCAGGATCCTCCTGCGGGCCTTGTCCCGGCTCTTCCTCACGGCGATGTTGTTCCTCTCCCGTCTCAGCCGGTACTCCGCGCTGTCCTTACTGATGCTCCTCTTGGTGACGGGTGCCCTCAGAGTTGGCAGGAGGAAGGGAGAGAAGTCCTGCAGGTCACAAACACAGGTGAGTTACAGGTGTGTGGCGGCAGGCGACGCGGGCGGCTTTCCCGCTCTGAACATTTAGAAACAGACATTTTAATCAGTAGAGCACAGATTAGAGCCGAGGTGTCACCTGCTGAGGGTTGGCGTGGCTCTGGTGGTGGTTTGTGCTCGCCGCGCTCGAGGCGTTGCTGAGACAGGACGCAGCGTAAGGCAGGTACGACAGTCCCATCATCTGCTCGGCCGCTCTGTCCTCGCCGCCCCCCCTCATCATTCCCTGAGACTGGCTGTACGGTATCATGTCCATCTGACCCAGCTGACCGGTGGATCCGGCCTGGCCAGAGCCAACAGCGCTCAGGGTGTGAGCCTGGCCCGGGTACGAGTTCGCCCACTCCTGGATGACAGAGGACACCCTGGGATCAGACATCTGGACGGGTTCAGAGGCAGGATGAGACAGTGAGACAAGATTTTACATGAACACACGGTGGAAACAGGATTTTAGCTTCACTGTCTTTTTATCTCCAACAACAACCAGCAACACAAACTTACTGCTCACATGTTAAACAGCTGCTGTCATGATTCAGTCGCTGGGCGACTGCACGATGTCTGCTTTTACTTTTGATACGTTCAACACGTCTCTGTACACCTGTGTGTTTAAAGGTGACAGCAGCTCATCACGCTCACATGGGAGGACGGAGGAGCAGCTTTTCCACAATGTCATTCACTTTAATTTACCTGTTAATTAACCTGTTAACCAGTGCTCAGTAATATATCTGAGAGAAGTTTAAGTGCAGGTCAGTAAACGCTGCGTTCGTCGCTTCCTCAGTTTCCTCAGTTACAGTTCTGATAATAAAGAAATGTGAATGTTTGCTGTTTTTCTGTGAAGGGAAAGTTTGAAATATAAAAACTTGGAAAACTGTTTCAACGTTTTAGAAAGAAAACAGAATCAGTTTACAGACGAACTGCTCAGCAGGTTCATGAAAACAGCTGTTAGACTCAGACACAAGCTACAGAGAAGTAAAACGACAGAGATGCTGTTACAGCTCTGACTCACCATGACTCCTCTTCAGGTTCCTGTGACTGAAAATGATCTGAGACTCAGAGGCAGGTTCTCCTCTTCCTCCTCCTCCAATGATGATGATGATCCCTCCATACTTCCTCTGTCTCTCTCTCTCTCTCTCTCTTCCTCTCTCTCTCTCACTTAAAACAGAAAAAAGAAAAACTCAGACAGGAAAGACAGAATCTATCAGATTATTGTTTATCAGATTATTAATGATTTCGCAGCTGCTGATCAGTTGTAATCGTTTCCCGCCGCAGGTCGCTTAAAGTCATTCAGTTATTTGATTTCATTGATTTCATCTTTCCGTTTTTCTTTCACTGGAACCACACAAGCGCTAACGTTACAGCGCCTCACTCGACCCTCTGCGGCTTCCGTAGATCAGCGTGAACTCAAAATGGCTTCCGCTGTGGACAACGTGAGTAGCGTTCAGTCAGCTGTGGATGAACAAACACGTTTATTCGTTTATTGAATTTACAGTAACACCGAAGCTCTCCGGTGACTTCGCGTGTTTTCTGAGCACAGCTGTCGTGGCTTGGTCACAATAGTTTGGTTTGAAAAGCCGAAGCTAACCAGCTAGCCAGCAGCTAACTAGCATGTGTGTGTCTTTGTGTTTGTGACAGAGTTCAGTTGAACGTGATTTGTCCGAAGCTGTTCAGCTGCTGAATAATCTCACGGAGCAGGTAGGACCATAACAGCACGCGCTCACGGTTCTTCCGGTTACCTGTGAGTTAAAGTGTGAAAACGCAAAGTGAACACGTTCACAGAGTAACACGGTGCACTCTGGGATTATTCACCACCACAGAACTTTACCTGTCCGCACTCTGTCCTCCTGCAGGTGGACAGTGTGCAGCTCAGACTCATTGTCTCTTCTCTGTAGGTGGCCTCAGTCACGAGTCATGTCCGCGAGCTGCTAACCAAAGTCAAAGATGGGACATTTAAGACATCACAGGTGAGCAGGGACACAGATCCTGGACAGGAACAGTAAACAGCTGAGGCAGAATCTTAGTGTCCCAGTGTCTCCTGTCTGTTGGACAGGACTGATTCAGTATGTGGGTACAGCTGTGTGTGTGATCTGTGTCCACGTGGTCCAGATGTCTCCTGTTTGTTTGACGGCAGGACAGCAAGTTACCTGAAGATACGGCGCTCTGCTGACGTCCCCACTCTCTGTCCCTCCTGTCTCTGCAGGGTTTGTCTTTCTTGGAGCTTCGCTATCACCTGCTGCTCTTCTACCTTCAGGACCTCAGTCACCTGATCAGCGTCAAGGGCGAAGGAGGCAAGATGAAGGAGAGCGAGGCATTGGACAGAGTGGTCACAGTCCGGACGGTGAGATGATGCAACCAAGGACAGGAGTGTGTGCGTGTGTGTGTGTGTGTGTTAAAGAGCTTCAGGAGTTTCCCTCTTTTTTTTTTTGAAGGTCCTGGAGAAGATGCGTCCCCTGGACCACAAACTGAAGTACCAGATTGATAAACTGGTGCGTACGGCGGTCACTGGCAGTTTAGGTGAGTCTGCGCCTGCAGGTGCTGTTTCATCTGATTTCATATTTCTGCTGTTTGAGGTGTGTGAGATCGCTGCTTGTCTTTATCCTCTGCCACCGTACAAACTCAGTGAGACAGTAAATGTGTTAACGTCCTGTAACACTGAGGACCGACATGTTCCCGCCCCCGCTGCCTCCGTCTGCTGAGCGGCGCGTCCTGTCCGACAGGACGGGCGGACGCCTCGGTTACAGCGCTAACATCAGTGTCTCGTGCTTTTGTTGAATTTAGCTGAAAACGACCCGCTGCAGCTGCGTCCTCATCCGGAGAATCTCAGAAGCAAAGTGAGTCCTTCACACTGTGGACACTTTATTCAGTTTACACCATAAATCCTGTGAATCTATATTAATATTCAATACACAGTTTCCTGTGTGGTTATTGTTCACTGATTTAATTTCACCATCAGTCGAACTGATTTCATTAATCACAGAAAATTCTTTTTTTTTTTTAAATCTCCGTCATCGATGAACCAGCTGAATGAATCTGAGGAGTCTGAAGATGAAGCTGAGAGCAGCACGGCCTCGGACAGGAGAGCAGCCCACTCTAGTGGCAAGAAATATGTACCGCCAAAGATTGCCCCAGTGCATTATGGTAACGTTGCCTGTCTCTGAATAGGTCTCTGTCCTCTGCTTCTTTTTGTTTGTGTATTTCTGTGACAGTTCATCCGATTGGACTTTTCAGCACCGTGTCGTTTCTCTCCTGCAGACGGTGATGTGACCGAGGCCGACAGGAGGAAGGCTCAGGTGGAGCGTCAGCGGCGAGCAGCTCTCAGAAGCTCTGTGATCCAGGAGCTGAGGCAGCAGTACAGCGACGCCCCCGAGGAGATCAGGGACAGACGAGACTTCCAGAGTGAACGGCAGAGCCGCGAGGACTCTCACAGGTCGGTGGTTTTCTTCTTTTGTTGTCTGTAAACGGGTCAGAGGACGGTGAGGACTGAGAGACGGGACGGCGGTACGATTAGCATCCGTTGTGAGCTGCGAACGTTGGGCGAGGAAATCTTTCACGTGTGTGGGATTTTACAGAAAATGTTTCAGTTGTTCTCTTTTCTTCTTCACAGGAAAAATTATGAGGAGTCGATGATGGTTCGTCTCAATGTGCCCAAGAATCAGAAGAACGCCAAGAAGAGAGGCATGATGGCCATGTCCGGCCAGCTCAGCGGTATCACGCACTTCGGTGACATCACAGCGCTAACAGGCGGCGATGGTGGACAGGTGAGTGCTTATGTTGAGTCTGGACGTTGGTCTGGTAGAATGTAAACTGACTGTGATCAAGCAGCAGCTCCGCTGACTTTATCTGAGCTGAACCGGACACAGGAAAGTGTTCATGCTGTCGTCCCGTCGTGTGTCTGCAGACGTGTGAAACGTTTCCTGTTCCGAGAGCGGCCGACATCTTTCTGTTAACCTGACACATTCACCTCATTCTAACCAGCTCATCCAGCATGAACGGAGCCGCTGTCGTGTTTTTGTTTAGAGGATTCTGTTTGTGTTGGTGCAGGATGGGGAGAGCGCGCGTCCCAAGAAGAAGAAGAAACCCATGAAGAAGAAAACCAAGAGAAGAGGTGAGGACATAGGACATCAGATGTCCCTGACTTACTTTCTGACTCTGTGGACAGAAGCTGCACCACAGCTGTGTCACTGGAGGAAAACTGATTCCAGTTTTTGGAACTGGATCCTGTTTCATCCTAATAATCACTGATTTCTGTTTTTTGCAGCTTTCAGGAAGCACAGATAGGAGACGACGTGAGGAACAGGCTCGTTTCACACTGTTCACAGGACTGATTCCTCCAGGACGTTAAATAAACTCCCTCAGTACGTTTACATTCACCGTCTGAGTTTGTGGAAAAAAACATTTACTGTCATTTATTTGTTCATAAGTCACGTTTCATTTTCTTCCATGAGCGAGCTACGACCTGCTCAACGAGCCGAGCTCGGTCATGTGACAGAGGTTGAGTGTTAATTACAATCAATCATAGGCTGTATAAGACATGACCGTGACGTCACCCACTGGTTTCCGGGAGTCGGTTCTGTGACCAAACCATGGGCATTGGAGCTGCGCCATCTTGGATTTTAGTGGGAGTGTAGTTTCCATTTCCATTTTATTTTTATTAATGACTATAATAAAATAAAAATAATAATAATAATTATTAATAATAATATAATAATAATCATTAATAATATAATTATAATTATTAATAATTATAATATTAACATATTTAATATTTACCGGCTTTCACCGCTGCCTCCATCCACCATCCACTTACAGTTACAGCAGCACACAAACAACAGCAGCCGCTGACTGACGGAGCTGCTCTGTCCATGCAATGTCGGACTGTTTAAACAGAAAAATGAGACCAAATAAAATTGTAGCCTAGTATTCACACAATAAACGGACTCTGAGAGCACGGAACACACCGCAGCAGCGTTCCTAACATTAGCTGCTCCGGTCCTCTATCTGTATCAGCAGCGACCAGAAATCGGCAATGAAGTCATAAGCTAGCGGCAAAATATGCTAATACATGCTAATTAGCGCAAACATCCAGGTAAAATAGTGAGAAATTTACTTACCGAAAAAACTGCAACACAGACTCCTTCGACGGTCGGTTAGTACAGTCTACACTACAACAAGCCATACTGTCACAAAAACCTATCCGAACATTGGCAAACAAACACGGACACTGCATCCCCTGTCCACCGCTGGAGGTAGCCGGAGCCGGTAGCCGGTAGCTGTAGCCGCCTAGCCCAGCCGATGCTTTAGCAAAGAGCTAACGGACGGTGCCTGTCTATGGTGATGTCACTCAACGTAACCACGCCCTAATTTAATGTAAGAATTTTATGCCTAAATACCCCCCAGTTAGAAACAGTGGAAATAATCCTGAGCTGATAAAGTCAGACTGAGGATTTACTGTCAATAAGAAGAATTATTATTAAGTTTCTCACTGAATCAGGAACAAATGAAGGAGCTGATGTGTGATCATATGAAATATTGATCAGTGTGTGGATCATGTTTCTGATCATTATGCATGGACAGTTCTGTCCTGTTACTCTGAGCTGCAGTGATGGACTCAGTGTCAGGAACTCTGTCCCATTAAAGAACCTGTGAATCTGTATGATGAGTTATTCAGTGAGAAACTCTGTTTGTTTAGAAAGCAGAGTGAACACATGAAAAACCATCCACTCACCTACAGACAGACCTGACGCTCTGTATTATTCAGTTTCTTTACTGGGAACTCTTTTGTCCCTGTCAGGATCCTGTAGGAACAGTGCTCAGTGTTTCCAGTGATCTGATTGGTCGGTAGTTTGGGCTGTTTTTGGTCTGATCCTCTGAAGTTAACCTTAAGTTACCTGGATGCTGCTCCTGCTCAGCAGTACACACTCAGGCAGAGGACTCACACTGACACACACTCATTTTTACACAATGTCTTTATTTTTTTTTTTTTTCCTAATTACAGACTCATGGGTTAAAAATAAAAATAAAAAAAAAGAAACCCACTCCCCCTTTTCAAAAAGAAAAAAAAAGAGAAAGAAAAAGTCTCCACACAAACCCCCCCGACCCCCCCCCCCCTAAAACAACAGCTCCGGCCCACTCACTCCATTAAATTAATAACCAATGCCGTTAGCTCGTCAGCCTTCCTCCGACAAGCCGTGACTGCACTGCGCCAAGTCAGAGAAAGGGGGCGCTATAAGGTCTGCACTGTACACCCTGGTCTCTGGTCCTGCCCTCCTCGCTCTCTCAGCTGTGTTGGCTCCAGCTCTCTGGATAGAAATCATGTGAAGGGTTGGCTGCCGGTTACAGGCGTGTGTGCTGAGCAGGTGTGTGTGTGTGTGTGTGTGTGTAAGTGTGTGTGTTAGTGTGAAAACAACTAAAAGCATCATCAGCGTTTGCTGTTGTAGTAAATGCCCCCCGCCGCGGGCCTGTGGTCACCCTGCCCCCCTCCCCCACCCCCCCACACGGACAGGATGGGGTGAGTGTGCATAGCAGGAGCAGAGAGAGAGAGAGACGCTGCAGAGACAGTGGGGGGGGCCGGCGCCACCTGGGGAGGGGTCGTCAGCCTCCACTGGTCCTGAAACCTGAAACGACAAGAAGTGGTCTAATATACAGAGAGAGGAGGGGGGGGAGGGGGGAGGGGGGAAACGGGGGAAACAAGAAGCACAGAGAGAGGGGGAGGGGGGGGGGGGGGGGTCGCACGAAATAAAAACACTGATGTCAAAATAAAATGAAGTGAGGCCATGCTGGGTGGGATGTGGGGGGGCAGGTGGGAGTATAACGACCCCGCCCACACGAAAAAAGAACAAAAACAATGAACACAGCAGGTCCATCACTGTTCAGAGACAAACTGTCCACTGGGGGGAGGGAGAGAGGGAGGGGAGGGAGAGGGGGAGGGGAGGGGTATACTCCAAACCACAAACTGAAAACACAACACTCTGGATGTCATTTCACAAATGTACATTCAAAACTAAAATGAACACACTGTCGTCCTGTAGCTGCCCCCCCCCCCCCCCACACACACACACACTTCTCCTTGTTTAGGTGGTGGTGGGGGTGAGTGGGTGGCTGTGTTGGTGATGGTGTGAAAGCAGGAGGTCACAGCCAGACCAAAGGAGACACATCTGCAGCCTGAGGTACCATCATCGCCCCGCCCCCGCCCCCACCCAACAAAAACCAATGAAGGAATCTGCCACCGTGCCCCCCCCCCAGTGGCCAACTGATACCTTACCAGGGCCGACCGCACCAACCTCGGCACACGCACGCTCACACACACACTGCGGCAGTCAGTCTCTGTCCACCACAGGGTTTCCTGTTTGACTTTTTTCTCTCTTCTGGGGTTCTCTTCTTTTATTGTTGGGGGGGGGGGGGGGCAGGGTGTCACTGTGTGTGTTTCTTAAATGGAACAGAGAGGGGGAGGGTCAATAGTAAGGGGGTGTTGGGGGGGGGGGGGTGTTTAGTAAGGGGAATACCACGATGTTGTTCGCCCTCGGCCCCTGGAAAAGAGAGAGAAAAAGAGGGTGAGTTTTTTTCTGCTCGGCTTCAGATGATGACCAATTTCCTGTGATATGATCTAATCTGTGTGTGTGTGTGAAAGTGAAAGAGTGTGTGTGTGTGTGTGTGTGGGCAGAGGACGTGTCTGCTGTGATTTCAAGTCCTACAGGTAAACTGACAGATGTCAACAGTGTGTCCTCTGGAGACATACCATCTTAAAGGTATTGTGCCTTTGTTGTGTTACTAGTCTGAGGAATGGTTCAGCTGTGAGCAGCTGTGAGGAGGAGTGATCAGTGTGGGGGGGGTGAGGGGACAGCAGAGGCCCTCCCTCTCCCTCTTTCTCTCTCTCTCTCTCTGAGTCTCTCTTTTCGAGAGCCGCCTCTGGGGGTCGCTGTGGGGAAACACCGTGAGGACAAACAGAACCACACATAAACCCCAGCAGGACGCCGCGCACACACACGCACGCACACACCATCCAGCCGTAAACATAAACTGGTCACACTGGGACTGAAGCCAGTGGTCAGGAGGCTCGATGCTGAGGTCAGGCTGCAGGAATGAACCCTCGTTTCTGGGAGTGAACACAGTAAAGGTGAATCTGAGTAGGTGTGTGTGTGTATGTGTGTGTGTAGGTTCATGTCCATGCAGAGACACACACTCCACATGAGCTCTGGAAAAACAAAAAGCTTCGTGTCCATGACGAGCACAGTCTGTGTCTCACGTTCAAATCTTTCCTTTTCACTGTGCCAGCCTGGGAAGATCAACAGCCACAGACACACGCACGCACGCAGAGACGCAGAGACAGACACACAGACACACACAGACACACACAAACACACACAGACACACACAGACAAACACAGACAAACACAGACAAACACAGACACACAGACAGACACACACACAGGATCTGAGGAACTAAACACTCAGAGACTGAACGCTGAAATCCTCCCAAACTCACAACAGGTCAACGCAAAGATTTTACACAGGTGTGTGTCTGTTCACTGTGGACGAGTTCCCACAACAAGACAAGGCACCAGCTCGGCCTGAAGCAGACGAGCGAGGGAGGGGCCTCAGCACGTCTGCGTTACAGTCACATGACTCACGGCGACAGCAACAATCAGTTCAGGACCCTGAAACGTCACGTGGAGTCTGATTCAGCTGAGGCTGGAACAACACGTCCGACCTGAGACGATCCAACCTGCTGCTTCAAGCTTTTACAGTCACACACACAAATCTCCCACAGAGCTGATCTCAGATCAGATGCTCTCCGTGCCTTGTCCTGCAGCGTGGGCCAAATCCCACAGAGTGAACGGGAAGGACCGGGTTTCTTGGTGAGTGGGAGGACGCACACTGATTAGAGATTCTGACACTTTCTCACACAGAGGAATGAACACAGATGCAACTCGTGCTTATTTAAAGGCTGAAACTGGAATTCGTGCTCCAGAGAAGAAGAACTGATCAGGACTCTGCATCATGAAGCGGCAACATGGAGCGGCAACATGGAGCGGCAACATGGAGCGCTCTGTGTGGAGGAGTTCAGCCTGGTTCTGGTTCAGAGGGAAGATGCTGAACTTTAAGTATTAAACCTCCAGATGAGGATCAGGTCAGAATCTCTCAGTGTGTGTGTGTGTGTGTGTGTGTGTGTGTGCGTGTGTGTGTGCGTGTGTGTGCGTGTGTGTGAGAGAGGAAGCCGGCGTGCTGACCAACATGTCCGACAGACCACTTCCTTTCTCACTGTCAACTCAAAGAACACGATGGCTCCACAGACAGAGCTCTGCCACGGGGCCAGTTCAGGTCACTGGCTGTGATCACACACAGGGCGAAGCAGGTCATGATGTTCGCTGTGCCCCAAACATTTAAAGTGAACCGCAAAATGGCTTCATCACAAGCTGTGAACACCTGACGTCTGCAGGTAAAAACCCCACGCGGCCTTCCAGCAGAGCTCTGAGGTGAAGCCCATCGACACAAAGAGTCTGCGTCTCGCTCAGAATCTCGGTGCACAGCGCTCTGACCACAGCCGGACTCAGTGCAGAGACAGAGTGTCTTTCAGAAGACGTGGACACAGCACAGACTCACAGACGGGTCTCAGACCCAGGAAGGACAGACTGATGTGCACAGATGTTCGTCAGCCTCGGGTGAAATGGGTTTATGTGATGTGACATGCAATGAGCCCAGAGTCCTACAACAGATGTGAAGCAGTTTCTAACCTGGTCACCAGGTGTGTTTGTGTACCTGAGTTTCTATGACAAGTTCAAATTTGTTCTGTCTGTATCCAGCGACACTCCAGCTGCTGCAGCTACAGGGCTCACACTCGTCTGTACTTACCTTCTACACGCTTCCTACACAGTGACCAGCTGAGGCCTGGCAGAGCCTGGTGTAACATAACTACGCTGGTCCTCCAGAACGGTTCCTGACCTATGACCCTCATCCCTCGTTTCCCTGCATGTTGTCCTATCAAACGTGTCCATGCCTACTCTGTACGACAGCAACCTAAATAACAGTCCGAGCTGCTTCTCTACATAAACCTTTAACTATCTCTGGTCACGGCGGCCTGTCCTGTATGTCCTGTCCTCCTCCTGCCAACAGTGCATGCAGGGGCAGTGTCGTCTCGGGTGTGAGAGCTGAGGCGTCTCGGCGTCGGCTCACCTGAAGGCCCGTCCTCTGCCTCTCGGGGGTGTGTAGCCACTGTAGTAGCGCGCACGCGATGAGAAGCTTCCTCCCCGTGATCGGAAGCGAGCCCGTGGAAAACCGCGGTCTGTGGTGCTGATACCTGGTCTGTTTGTTCTCTTAGCGCCCACCTGAGGAGAGAGGATCCGACAGGTGACAGTTAGAGACAATACAGTCCACAGCGTCCTCCAATTAAACTCCATATCATTTGAGAGAGTGATGAAATAAATCTCATTCCAACATTTTCCTTCTGCTTTGGAAATAACAGATTGAATAAGTTTGTTGTGGTTGATTCATTTTCCACAGAAGATTAAATAAGGATGAACCGAGCTGCTGCGGAGCCGGGATGTTAGACTGCTGGAGCCAATCACAGCTGACTGTGAGCGAGAGGCGGGGTTCACCCAGGACTGCTCGCCAATCAATCACAGGGCCGACACACAAAGACAGACAACCACACACGCACACAGGAGCAGTGCAGAGCAGCCATTAACCTGATGTGTGTGTTTTTTGGGATTGTGGGAGGAAGCTGGAGAACCCGGAGAGAACCTGTGCAGGCACAGGGAGAACGTGTAAACTGCACACAGAAGAGCTCAGACCGGGGTTCGAACCCGGAGCCCTCTCGCTGTGAATAATTCCTATCAGCAGAAAGTTTATGTAAAGTTTCTCCAAATAGCAGCAGCAGCGACGTGTACAGCGCTGACAGTCCTGTTCTGCTGCGCTCCCTCACTGTGGTCACTGCTCGTCAGGACTTAGTTCAAAACGTTTTCTGATCAAGAAAAAAGAAAAACAGTGACGCTGCTCTTTGCATCATTTCCTCTCACAGAGACGTCACCGCTGAGATCTGCGTACGAACCTCGAGAAGGAAAAACATAAAATAAGAGGAAAAGCCAAACGTGAAAATCTCTCACCTTTATCTGCCTTCCTCTGAACAGGGACTCGTCCAAAGCCATGGCTGTCCTCACAGACTCTTTGTCTGCAAACTCAATATAAGCAAACCTGAAGGATGAAAACAGAATCACTGCAGAGAACTGTGTGCTTTATCAGAGAAGAACAAACCTGACTGCTCACAGCTGAGCCTGTGCACACGACACTGACAGAACCCAGATAAACTGATGGTGCAACCAGAACCGTTACATTTACACAGCGGTCCATAAGTGGCAGCCATCACTGTCGATCCCTGGCTTCGTTTAACCAAAGCCGCCACATTCAGTCATCGAGCTGCTGTGACACTGTGGCAGCATCAACATCACTGCTGCTGATGCAATAAAACCTGCCCACCCACAGTGGGAGGGGGGAATATTTGCCGATGACGACCTGCCGTCCACATGTTGATCTGCTGCACAGTGAAAATGTACGACGGTGGTTTTTACCCCTTGGGATGTCCTGTGTATTTGTCACACAGGATGGTGACTCTGTTTACTGAGCCGCAGCCGTGAAAGTGAGCCTCAAGCTCTTCTGCCGTGGCACCGTAATCCACCTGCAGACACGGAGAATAAAAGGTCAGAGGTCACAACGGCTGCACCACAAACACACGCCTGTTATAGGCAGCAAGCTTTTAACTCCGAGTTTGTAATTACAGCAGATGGATTTAAGATACGACAGTGAAACAGGTCAAAGCCTCAAACTGGATCAAAATCTTTCTGAAAATGATTTGAAAGCAAATCCAAACAGAAAACAGCTGTTTTGTGACTGTCAGTGTTTTTAAAGTCTCATCACATGCACCAATCACAGTGGGACGAGTGGTTTCAGGGGAAGGGGTTGTCAGACTGTTGGACACTGAATGTCCTCTAATGTTCACCAAGCTTAACTGTAAAACCAGGACGAATGTGGACAGCTCCACCGCTGTCCACGCAGAGGGAGAGAGGACTCCATGGCTGAGACTGGCGAGGAAACAGTCTTGGTCAGGTGCTTCACCTGTTCACAGCTTAAAGGCCAAAAGCTCGATGGCTTTTGCAAACAAGAAGAGGAAACTGTGTGAGAACACAGAGACACGGATACTCACGTTTCCAACATAAATAGACCTGCCGTCTGCCTCCATCTTCTCCTCGATGGACATGATGACGGGGCCGACTGCAGAGGGGACAGGAGAAACACAGCTCTACATGAGCAGGGAAATATTTCCATCACAACACAACAAGAGATGCACGGGGCAACAACTCCAGGACCGAGGGCAACACACTTCCCATTGGAAGGCTGAGGGGTAGAAGGTGCCTGGATGCTCCACAAGCTGGAACAGGTTTAAGCTTAAATTACAACCAATGTTATTTCCTCAGTACCACATCACTTCTTTCACTCAGCTCAGGAGTGACTGAGGTACACAACTTCTTCTCACCTTTAACTTTTAAAGCTACTTTATAATCCTAACCTTACCCATGGTGCACCGGGACAAGGACTCAGCACAGGCGGGGACAGGCGAGGTTTTTCTAATGATTCCATCCAGTAAAGTTATTTCTGTTCTCACCTCCTCTGATGAGGTAACGTTTTCACCTGTAGCTGTTTGTTTATTTGTCAGCAGGACTGGGGAACGGGCCCACCCAGAACCAGAACCTTTACTGTGAATCTGAAGTTCTGCCTCTGAGCTGTGGTGTGTGACACTCTGAGTCCATTCAGTCTGTTTCAGGGAGGCGCTGGTTCTACCGTACACTCACTCCGGAGGCTGCAGTCGGTGGTGCTGTTGAGCTGTATTGTGTTATATTGTCCACCCCATTTATATCAGTGAGGGGAGGCTAAACAACAGTCACAATAACAACGACCTCCATGAGGGAGGATTTATTTCAGGACTGTTCCATTAGACAGCGTTAGTTTCCACTGGGTGGACCTAATAAACTGAGCATACATTCTAAAATTAAAGATGTTAGTTTGGGGTTAGATTTCGACACAAAATCAAAGGACCTGATTATTTAAAGAAGATTTGGCTGTGGCAGAGACAGGACGGAGCTGCCTGCCCCTGAAAAGCAAACACACCTGGTGGGGGGCTGAGATTCATCTGTTTCTCCACCTCGTTCTGCAGCTCCTTCAGCTTCTCTGCCTCTTCCTCCATCTCTCTGACACGAGCTTTGATTGCCTCCAGCTCCTGCAATGCAGACAAACTCCATTAGAGCTCACAACACACTGAAACATGAATTTAGCATTTAACAAGTGCCACAACTATACAACCATCAACAACAGGGGCCACAACCCTGTGATCTGTTCAGTGGTGAGGATGGTGCAGCACCAACATGCTGAACCCGGGAGCGATGGTGTCAGTGTAACACGACAATCTGAAAACGTGTGTTGTTTCTGCCTCATGTGAGTGTTGTGCAGTCACAGTGTGTCACTGTCTGGCCTGAAGCTGGCAGCTGCTGCCTGCTACAGCAAGGAAATTAACCTCGGCCACGAACGTATCAGAATAAACCGTGTTCACACTCACGATTCCTGTCACCTCTCAGTGATTACAAAGACATAACGAGAAAACACAGAACCAACAGAACAAAGGGAACTTTAGTGAATACAAGAAAACACAACACAAACACAAAGGTGTGTTTTCTTCTGACTGTTACAAACACTATACCTGCACCTGACAATGGGACCTGAACACAGCCATAAATATTAAATCAGGAAAAGCACTGAATGTAAATTCAACTCACAGCTGCTTTGGAAACAGGTGGAAATGTGTTTGGAGCAATGAGGACAGAAGACAAAGTGAAAGCACAGAACAAATGAAATATTCCGGCGAGCTCAGAGATGAGAGCCTGTCAGTGGTGCACTGCAGCACAGTGGGAGTCACTCCAGCTCCATCCTGTGCTAACGGCTGCGGACACACGCACACACACATACACACACACACACACACACACACACACACACACACAGCATAATACAGAGTGAACCTGCACAATGACACACTGCACGTGATGGTACCATCATGTGCCGATAACCTGACACGGAGCTACGTGTCCGGCTCGCGGAGGAGGACGCTGCTGAGATAAGCCACCCGACACCGACCCGCCAAGGCTCCAGTGTTTTGTCGCATATTCCGTTCCAGCCCCCGCCCCGCCACTCTAACAAAACACCGAAGGATGCAAACCCAGCCCCTCAAATACCGCAGCCTCTGCGTCGTCTGCCCGACAGGCAACACTGCGTCCTCCTGCCCACCTGCACCTGCGGCGCAGAAACCGTCAGGCAATAAGTTGAATATTAAAATTAGGCCGACCAGCCCTGTCTGTGCCGCCGCCAGCCACCGTGCAGGACACGGCAGATCTCATGTCCCGCTGATGCCCGACACCGGCCATCATCCAAAATCACCGACAGGGGTGGTCAGGTGCATGTGATCGGTCTCCAGTCCGGCTTTGTTATAACCGGCTGGCTCGTTAGCCCGCTGGAGCCCCGGTACCTCATGGTAATGGCTCTAGCTAGCAGGCTAACAGCAGCCCCAGGTGCAAATGCCGCATTCGGGCTCGTGGCTGGTATTAATGGCCGACTGGTCGCTGGTCATTTCAGGTGCAACACGCCTCGGTGGGCTAACGACAGCCTGCTGTCGCTGGGTCATTTGTCGTGCACACACCGGAGTTTGAGACGCAATGGCGGGCAGCATAACGGTGACGGTAAACGGAATAAAATGTGCTATTACCGTGAGCAGGTCGCCTTCTTATGCAGGTGGACTCGCACAGCGGCGGCGGCCTGTCCTACCCTCGCCCCTGACGGTCTCCTGCTTCTCCGTCTCGCATTTTTTTTACGACGAGGATTTTTTCCCCCCAACGGCTCGAGCTGCTCCCTGGCGCAGAGAAACTGCCGCCGCCGTTGCGCCAAGATGGCTGCCGACACCACGCATGTCACCACCCATTTCTACTGCACTGCGTGAACCACAATGGCGGTTTATGTCGAACAGGCGACAACAGTAACGCGTACGGCATGTGACCCCAGATTAGTGCAAAAAACATAAACCGTCTGCCCGCGTTCACTAAGCGACCCGATCGGACCACGGTGAGTCCTGGTCTCCATGCGGGCTCCCACGTCTCAGACAATGCCCTTCACTTACCGGGTCTTCGATCGCGGCCTCACCCTCTTCTAACCCCGGCTCTTCATCACCGACACCCGGGTCTTCCAACTCGGGATGTCCGGGGTCTGAATCTAGTAGGGATTCCTCCGCAAGTCCGTTACCGAACTCCGCCATCGCCCTATTCCAGCTATACCAACGCTCCTCGTGGCCAAACCAACGCTGCAGGCCCCGACTCTCACGCGGGGGGGGGGCGGGGGGTAACGTTAGAGTGAGCGGGGCGGCGGAGAGAAAAAAAAACGGCGGAAAACGCCGCTCAGTAAAGTTAAAATGGGGAATAAACTGCGAGCTAGAGTTCCAGCTAGCACTCAAACAGCACACCACGATGATCGGGGACTGCCGTCTGACCCGCTGCCTCCAGGTACTGCTCCCGCTTCCACGTTTATTTACTAAAATGTACACACGGAAAGGCGAGAACGCGGCGCCGTCCCTCCACTCCAGACATGGAAGCCGGGGGCGGGGCCAGGCGGCAC
Organism: Toxotes jaculatrix; assembly: GCF_017976425.1. Taxonomy (NCBI): domain Eukaryota; kingdom Metazoa; phylum Chordata; class Actinopteri; family Toxotidae; genus Toxotes; species Toxotes jaculatrix. The sequence goes on along the minus strand of NC_054407.1, from coordinate 26,126,993 downwards.
TGCGGCCGTTAAACTCTCAATCTCATTCGCCAGCGTACTATTCGTCACAAAGCTCTCTGGCGTCTGCCGCATTCCTACTGGCTGATTCACCAGGACGTTCCGGTTCCACGCATCGCATGTGTGGCTTTAATTGGATCAAGTTTCCGTCAATCAAACCCCCGTCGGCCGTAAATCAGCTGCCGGAGCCAATCGTGAATCAGATTGAAAACTAAACAAGTTTTTCACTTTGTCATAGAAACCGTGAGACCACACCTGTGTCACACACACCTGATCATACACCGTTTAGGTGAATGTGAACCAGTGTCAAACACAGAATGAATACACAGATAAATTCCCCAGTGACACTGCAGCTGCACAGATACGCTTTGTTGTTCAACTGATTTTATTTCTTCTTCTGTATATCAAAGAAAGCATAATGGAGACCAAACACAAAAAGGCAGGTACAAGTGAGGAGGAAAAATAAGCTTAATCAAAAGTCTAACAATTCATAACAACACTGCCACTATTATTGTTCAATATTCAAAGGAATACCATACTCTTCTCGAGCACAGAGGTGGCATTAAAAACCATTATGGATCAATAATAATCAAAAACAGTGATGAGTAGTAATGATAAATCGTATAAGTAGTAGTACAGTTATAACAATAGTGATAATCAAAGTGACAAAACATAAGAGAATAAAAAGCAGATCTCCATAAAAACCTATCTAGTAAGGACAGTGCAACACCGTGTGTGTGTGTGTGTGTGTGTGAGAGAGAGAGAGAGATCCCAGTCTCAAGGTCCAAGCACTGCAGTCCCTGCTTTACACACAAGATACAGTTTCCAACAGGAGTCCAGATTATTCGTCATGAAAGGACGCTGTTACCTTCCCCGATTCAACAACCAAACCAAGTGACTCTTCATACTGTGTGAATGGCTGAGTTCATGTGAAATGTCTGTAACTTGTGCAAAAAACTGTGGACTAGTGCAAGGGTCAAGCTGTGGGATGTCCTTTACAGTTTGCATTTACGAACACCTCTCCTGCTCTCTGTCGACCTCAAGATTGCTTTTTGGTTTTTGAATGACAGAAAGCAAAGGGAGGATTACTTTGGAATATCAGTTATTTTTAATATATTTCTTTACAAAAGTTCATGTTTTAGTTTTGCATTTTGTTAAAACTATCAATAGTAACATTAATATACAACTTAAATTGAAGGAAAACATCTTTAGTATGTTATATGTCCTTCAACACAGCACCATCTTATTAGCTCTCAGTCAACACATTTAATGTTTCCCAATTTGCTTCCTAGACTTTAGTATCCATTAGTCCCTTAAGGATACTGGTAATACCCAACTTTCTCCCTCGTTTTCCAGATGTCAGATCTCATTTCACAGCACGTACATTACCAGAAATCATAACTCTGAAAAACTGAACAGGGACAGAAAAAGTGGAGGAAATGGCCCATTTCAAGCCCCCTTCTCTAAATATTCTTAGAGGTTTGGTTGTGACCTAAATAAAATTGTTACACCAGTTTGTAATTGCTTCTATTGTCGTCTGTATAAATACTGAAGTGAACAAAACAAACAAGACCTTAACTTTCCTGTCTTATGCACAGTTTTCATGGCAAACAAAACCATAAGATTCATGGACTCAGTCTGAGCCTCCATGCCAGATGCAGACGAAATAATTTCACAAACATTATACGAGGATCACCTGGGCTTGAACTGGTATACCTGGTGGTGTCTCCTCTTAAGGCTGTCATGTTTTTAACACACCTACAGCAGGTGAAAACATTTATCGTCCAACAGGTTTGAAGAGCCGTCTTCCAACATGAGATACACACATCTGAGGAGAAAGTGAAATCCACAGGATCAAAGTAATTTGTAGTAAAAGGTAGTTGGTGATTACAGGCCCTGGCCCAAAGAACGATGAGAACTCTGCAGGCGGGATTTGTTACGTCCAAGCTGAAGGAAACGACATTCAGAGACTTTCCCTCAGAAATGCATGTGAAAGTATTTTGGAACAGAGCTCTTCTCCATTTGTTCTCAGATCCGTCTCTTCCACAATGTTATGCTCACACCTAAAGCATGTTTCATTAGACTAGCAAAAATCAATTTATTTCACATGATTTAATATTAAGCCATCCAACATGCATTAACGTATCTTTCCATAAAAAGACACTTGCATCAGAATGCTTAAAAACATCTCAAACAATGTAAAATGAGTCAAAGTGCTGTATGCCAGGATTCTACGCTCCTCAGCCTCTTTTTGCTCTATTTGGATTGTCATGAAAACTATGAACATGTAAATGGGGACAATTCAACAGCCCTATTCTCTCTGAAGTACCTCTTTTTATATCCCAAGTGAGTAGACACAACACTCTTCAGATCACACTCCCATAGCAAATTAAAAGGTGACAGTCGATACCAGTCCTTCCTCTCCCAGCGGTTCAGGCCAGTCCTGTTTCATCCAAGCAATCTTTGCTCTACAAGTGAAAGGAGGCATAAGAAAAACAATTCCACAGGAGCAAACTGGGAGTTATTAATGTGAGTATTTCATGTTATTATCCCAAAGTGTTCCTGGGCCCACTGTCAAATGGCCACTTCCAAAGAGGAAACACTTTTGCATCAGTCTTTAGGGTACGACAGTTCAAGCACGGCAAGCTGAGTGCCTTTACAAATTATAGGAAGATCACTGAAGCAAGGTATTATATAATCACAGGGTTAGGACCAAAAGTGTTTGGATAAAGTGTGTGATGACCAAGGGAGACTTGAGACGTGTTCGTCACTGATCAGGCAGCAGCTGATTAAGTGAGAAGCAGCGTGGAAATCGTCTGCTGTCGTGTTAGATTCCAGGTGAACGTTGTAGATTAACGGATTTCAGTCAGTGAAGGTTGGGCAGCGGGTGCAGGGGGCCGAGTTCAAAAACTAAGAATATCAGCTTTTGAGGATTAGTGCTCAAATTTGTTTATTAAAATCTGAGGAGCCCAAATAGGTCCGAGAATAGTCAGTGTGCAGACCAATGCTGATCTGAGTGTTTAACTGTTGCTGGTGGCTGTCGGTGGAGGCGACTCAATAACCATCTCCACTCCAGGACCAGCACCAGAATTGGTTACCAGAGTGGAATGAGAGCCCTGCGAGCCTGGCACAGCACTACCAGGTCCGCCGCTGCCGTTCTTGTTGACAAGTGTCGTCGGCTGGCCAAAGTTAGTGGTTCTCAGGGTTGCCAGATGACGTGGGGAGAAGACGTGGGCCCTCGCTGCAGCCCTGGATTCAAAGGAGATGTTGCAGGCATCGCAGCGGCCTGTCAGGGTCTCCTTTGGCACCGGCTGGCCGGCCACTGGGGAAGCTGGAGGTTCAGTAACTGTCAGCTGAACGGGTTTGGGCAAGATGGGACGGTTGGCTTTGAGAGCGTTGTACTGCAAGTAGCTTCCTGAGCTCATGTCCACCTTTCCACCTGACAGAGGAGACTGAGAACAGGAAGGTGGAGAGGACAGACAACACCAGAGAGGGATTAAGAGTCAGGTCACATCTGTTAAGGTCTGACTGAATCAGTGAGCATTTAAGTTTCTCTGTATAATTTCTATGTTCATGCATTACACATATCTTCTACCTACGTCTCTGAACAGCAACATAACACAGTTACATTAATACCAAATGTGGTTAAAGATGCAGGATGTTCGTGGATGGCTGTCAGAATAAAGTCAGGCTGAGTAATAAGGCTGAACTCAACTCTTACCACAACATGATTTACACTTTTCTTTGAAGAATTTATATCATAACATATCAAATTCACATAATAATGAAACACAGAACGTTCACCACGGTCAGCCCATATCCAAAGTGACATTATTACCCCGTCACAGAAGCAGGCTGAAAGTCCTTCCTGGTGTCGCTGACTGACCCTGCTGCGTGTCAGTGCTTTCTTTTACACAATGTGACTTACAACTGAAACGGCAGAGTCCACTTACCATCTTCTCCTGCTGCAACCTCCAGCGCTTCTCCTTGGCTCTCGTGTTTTGGAACCAGATCTGCACCACCTTGAGCGGCAAATTGAGCTCAGTGCCGATGGCTTCGCACTCCATGGCGTTGGGGTGGGCACAGGTCTCGTAACAGGACTGCAGAATGGACAGCTGTAGGCAGGACAAGTGCGTGCGTGGCCTACGGCTGGAGGAGTGGGACAGAAAGCTGCTTTCTGTTGGGCTTGATTTAGCCACGACCGGGGTGGAGGGGCTGGCCACTTTGGCAGAGCTGGGGGTATTCGGACTCACTGGTGCAATGCTGGGGGTGGGGGGAGGGGGGATGGTTCGAGGAGGCGTGTGTGTGGGAAGAGCCAGTTGTTCTCTGGACAGAGTGTTGATCTTAATGGGAACTTTGGGCGTCCAGTAGTTCAGCCCATTCTGTTTTTGTGGCACCACTGTCGCGGCAGGAGGCCTGTTGTTGATGGGAGTTGTGGGCAGCTTGGGCACCATGCGGTTAGTGGTCCCCGGCCCAGGACCCATCTCGTTTTCATTGTCTCTCTCTTCATCGGTCTTCTCTTCCTCGCTCTCCTCTTCTAGTTTTCGTTTCTGGGCTGGTCTTGGAGCGATGGGGATTGGATCCTTGGGTGGAGCTAAAAGGACAGGGGTGTTGACTTTGGGTGCAACTTTGACCATAGTGACGTTGCTGGTGGTTTCGAGCTTGGTCTTTGGCACTGCAGACGCACTGCTGCTCACAGGAGAGGCCACAGCAGAGGAAACAGCCTCCTTGGGCTTGATAGGAACTGGGGTTATTTTTTTCACAGCGGCTGGTTTGCCGAGCTCCTTCACAGGCTCCCTCTCTGTCTTCATGAGCGTGCGCACAATTGGAGTGGTTGTTATGCACGCGGTGTTGTTTGGAGCAGGCTTGTTGGAGAATATGGGTTTGGAAAGAGGCCAGGTAAATTTGATGAGAGGTTTACCAACCGCTGCCAGGGTGCCATCGCTGATAAACCTGACCTCACCCTTTCGTTCCCTCGCCCTCATGTTCTGGAACCAAATCTGAACAACCTTCTTTGGAAGGTGGACCCACTCTGAAATCTGTTCAAACTCGTGTTTCCCAGGATTAGGGTCTTTGAAATAGCAGCCGTACAGAATGTCAAGTTGTTCAGCTTGAATGATGGTCCTTGAACGTCGCATGTCCCGATACCTTTTTCCTTTGGACTTCCTCTGCTGCTGCTCTTGCTCTCTCTCCTTTTCCTTCTCCCTTTCTCGTTCCCTTTCCAATAATGTAGAGCCCATTTTCTCTGCTGCTCGCATATAAATGCTAGATTTCGTCATGTTATTGCAGTTCACAAGACTCACGCTGCTGTTGGAGGAGGGCATGGCAGTGACCGATTCGGGCTTAACCTGGACGACCACCAGACCTTTGGATGTGGGCCTCAGGCCGAGCCCGTCCAGCAACTGCCCCTTCTGTGCTGCAATTTTATCGGCCAGAGACGACGAGGAAGAAGCAGGTTTAGAGCTGTTTTTGCCCATGCTGAGGTCCAGAGCAGACTCACAGTCGCCACCGTTGGACAGGTAGCGAGACGTTTGGTTGTGGGAGGAGAGAGACTGTGAGAGAAGAGAGCTGGAGAAGCGTGTGATGGTTGGTGGGTTAGGAAAGACTGGTACTTTGCTCCCATCTCCAACCACTGAAGGAGTAAGAGAAAGGACATAGGGGCTAAGGAACTGAGTAGAAAAGTGAGTGAGGGACAAAGGAAGTGAGTGCAGAGCACTGCCTGGGATCTCGGGATGGTTCACCGAGTGGGCCTGTGAAGCTGGAGGATCCCCTTGGGCCTCCAGCTCAAGATCCACATCTGGGTCCTGTCTCTCCCTCTTTACCTCCACCTCATCACGCTCAAACTCCCCCTTTCGTTTTTTCGCCCTCTGACCCCCTCCACCCTCCTCGTCTTCATACTCATCCTCTGCATCCGAGAGAAACACAGTGGTGGAGCGCAAAACCTTTCCTCCCACTGACCCTTTATCACCATGGACGTCCCGCTGTGCTTCACCTTTAGCAGGGCTCTCAGGACCCTCCCTCAAAGACCCATTCTGACTTTCCTCATCAGACACAATGACAGAGGTGTAGACCTCATTTTCTGAGTCAGAAGTGAGACAGGAATCTCCCTGACCCTCCCTCCCCAAATCTCTCTGTCTTCGTTTCCCTCTCGTACTCGACAAATCTATCGCCTGGCTCCCTGAAGCTTCTGCATCATCCTCACCTTCTGCTATAATCAGTGAGCTTTCCTCGTCATCGTAGTCATTGTCAGAACTTTGTGGATGCCTTGAAAATCCTGCCAAGCCGTGCAGGTTGTCTGACTCTGTCGCCCTCTGCCTCTGTTTGTTGTGTCGAGCTTGGCTCAGCCACCTCCGCACCTCTTCCTCAGAGAGCCCGACCTCTCTGCCGAGCGCCTCGCAGTCTTCATGGGGAGGACTTGCAGCATCAGCCTCACTGCGTGACTCGAAGAACGCCCAGAGAACCTCCGACTGGAACTCTGACAGCACTGGAAGGTCTGGATGAATGGTGCCCATCGTGTTACAATGGGATGGAGTTTGGTTGTTAGTTAAGGCATTTGTACTCGGGCTGGATTTTGGGGTGCCAAGAGAGCCACAAGGGCTAGTGCCCAATTGTGATTTTTGAGGAGTAGAGTCAGGGCTCAGCGTTAAGTTTAAATGTACAGGACTGAGGGTTGAGTTGCTGGGCACAGATGCAGAAGGCGAGAGGTTGTTATTGCGGAGGCTCTTCTCTGTGCCTGCTGGGGAGGGATTCAGGCTAGCTGCTTTATCACCTTCCAGGTCCAACTGATTAGTCGCGTGGTCTCCATCTGTTGTGCTATCTCTCTGTGCCTTCCCATTGTCTTCATTATTCTCAGCCTGCACTTTGCTTTCTATATTAGGACATTGTGCAAATTCTTTAGTGTCCTCTTCCTTAAGTTTCTCTCTTCTAACGCTCTCTGTTGCCTGGTTTTCTCGGTCCTGGATCTGAGCTGAAACCCTCTCCTCATCTGTCCCTTCTCTATTCTGCCTGTCTTGTTCCCCCTCACACTTTATAGTCTGTTTTTGCTCTTCGGGGCAGGGCTGTATGTTTGTCGGGACTCCTGCAGAGGGCCACTGGCTCTGTAAGTTGTTAAGTCTTTGGGTTAGGAGGGCTTGCTGGGCTGTGCTGAGACCTACGAATGGCACACACTGGGTAAGGAGCTGGCCTTGCTGGTTCTCTTGGTGCTGCTGGGTTTGGGCTTGCAGCCCATTCAAGATCAAGGGCATGACCATTTGAGGTTGAGGCACAAGCTGATGTGCGGCGGCACCGGGAGCAGCGCCGGCCGCGAACAGGGAGGGGAGAAGGGAGTGCGAGAGGGTGTTAGGACTCGAAGTGAGGAGGGTAAGGAAGGCTGAGACCGCCTGAGCTGAGGCCACAGGGGAGGTGAGGAGGGAGGGAGCCACTTGCGTAGTTTGAATCTGCTCTCCGTCGTTAGCGGTCGTCACCATCACAGTCCCAGGAGCAGCACAGTTGGTGGTGGTCACTAACTGACCGGATCCACTTCCAGATGTGCTCACTACAGCGTTCAGAGCAGAGGAGGTGCCACCTCCCAAACCGGCAGTGGCTGCCGCACTGTTTGCAGCATGTGCAACAATTCCAGCATTTCTGCTGCGGGTCTGATGCAACACAGATTTCATATGGCTCTCGAGGGTGATGGCATGATTGTAAGAGACTCGACATATAGCACACTGGTAGGGTTTGTTTGATATGTATGGCCGGGACAGGACAGGAACCAAGGGAGACTGAGGATCACTCTCTCCGCCTTGTTTTGCAGACCCTGTAGTCATCCTCTGAATGTGGGACGCAGAGTTGTAATGAACGCTCAGGGCAGTTCTGCTGGGAAAAGTTTCCAGGCAGGCATTGCATTTGAATGAGCGGGTGTTATTTTCAGCTGGCACACCATTTTTACCGACTGACTTTTCACTGGCGTCTGGGATTTCTGTGTTTTCAGTTGCATTTTGCTGTTTGGCTCCTGTGAGTTGATCTCCCTCCTCTTCTGGCTCGGGCTCAGCTTCACCTCCCTCCTGTTCCATTATTCTCTCTTCCTCCATCTCTTTGTCTCCGAGCGTCTGGGTAGCGTCTGAACTCTCGCTCGATTGGCAGGGGTCTGAACTGAAGTCTTCAGCGTGCTTCAGCTGTGACGATTCAGCATCTGATAAAAGGAACATACAGGTTTAACTTCTAACGGGTGGGGGACTGACACAGCTGCACACTGTACAGGAGCAACTTTCTACTGTGAACGCATTTCTCTGATTCCTCAGAACTTTCCCAGTGAGTTTGTTTTTACCTTCACAGAGTTCAAAATATAACTAACACCACAGATTCACTTTGTAATAATGCATTCATAGGGTAAGTCTGATCTGACACCTGATCAGTGTAGTTACAACACAGAAAAGCCAGTGTGTGTTTTTACAGTGTTCAATGCTGCGGTTTCCTTCTTATGATTTCAGTCACATTAAAAGCATTTTCACACCCTCACCTGAAAACGTCTGAGCACCTCTGTCCTCCTGTCCTCTGCTGGCACCCTGTTTCAGAACAGCCTGGTCAAACAAATCAGAAGGAGACGGTTGGAAACCTTCATTCTGCAGCGGCTCCTTTCAGATGAGCTGAATGCTACGCAGCTTTTGAGCTGCACAACATTTGGGCGTGACTCATTGATGTGTGGTTACATTACACAGAGCTAACCTTTAATTTGAAAATTACCCTAAAGGCATATATTTAACCGTCTTTGATCAATTCATCCACAAATAAAATTACCTATATCTCTAAACACTTTGCTCCCTGAAGAGTCACGGCTCGTTATAAACCACGTGTTCACTCACACGCTTATTTATTATGTCCACTCAGCAAATGCCTTCATTCTGACATACTTGGTAACTGGCTAATCCAAACAATGAAATATTCCAACTATTAGAATAACGCACACAGCTCTAACTGCCAGAGTGAATTTGCACAAACAAGTCATGAAAACAGAAAGCACCACCCTAAACAGTCACAAATCAAAATACTAATTACTAATATATTAACACATGGTGTTGTTTCTGTGTGTTATTGTACAGGCTGTGAAAACAAATTTCCTATGAGACAGTAAAGACTACTGCGATTTATCTGTGCACAGATCAGCGTACGTTTTCCCAGACTGCATGAAAACAATCTCATCCTACACACAGTACTTTGTTCTGCTCAGTAAGAAAAGCATTTGTTAGTTTTCTGTCAGTATCATCTGAATAAAACACTGAGACAAACTCTGATGAGCAGTTTTATTTTGTTATTACCTGGTAATAACAAACAGAAATGAAGAATGATGACCTCTTCACATCTGACCTGCATCTCCTCTGATGTTCACTGCTGTGTATGGGTGAGCAGACCTGGGGACTGAGTCACTCATCCATCTATGTAAGGGACCCTTTGTTATGAACACATAATTAATACCACAGAGTGTGGACTAAGTAACAGAAACAGGTTGTAGTCCAGTGGCCCAGCAGTCACTCCTCCACTGGTGAAGCTGTTTTACAGTGAGTTCAGACGCTGCAGAGCGTCGACCTTTGACCCTGGTTTCTGACGATTCTCTTTGTACCGCTTCACATAACGTTTGCATTGTTACTAATGCATCAACTCTCAAACCGTTTTTCCCTGCGTGAACTGTATTTTGGCCATACTACCCAGCCGTACTTACGATGTCCAGCAGTCTGTCGACACAGGATGGAAGTACACTGTGCTGCTCAGTGAGATGCAGAGACAGGGAGGATCTGTCTGTTTGGCCTTTCTGGCAGAGGGGGCACAGCCACTCTGCCACCCCATTACTTTCACTGCTCACTGTCTCTCCAGACTCCTCCTGAAAAACACAGGTGCACGTTAGAGGGTCTGACACCACTGTTTATCACACTGTACAAAGGATTTCACTGGGAAAGAACTACAGCAACATGAGATGTAAGAAAATAATTTGCTGAGATCAGGACAGAGGTATCATACGGTTACTCTCGGTGACCAGTGCTCATCGTGCACTGCCTTTTTTAATAATCTAAAACCAAACCCTTCATTTAGCATAAAACTGTAGAACTAATCTGGATCAGTCTCATTCCTACAGCTTCATTCACAACTTCGTTTTAAACATTAACCACGCTTTGTTGGGAGGATCCCAACCTTTTTTTCGGCAAGGAGCGAATCAAATTACACAATAATGCAATTGTTTAAATGACACCTTTGTAGTGCAGGGGAGTATCCAGCTAATGTTTTCAGCAGGTTTTACACTGCACTGTAGAAAACGGAGAACAAGATAATAGATCCATTGTTTCGGATCTCCGTGTTCTGACTCCAACCCGCCGCACTGATCTGATATCACATGTGCACATAAAGTTTATTAAATGCAGAGCAGACTGCAGGAGAAGCAGCAAGCCTGAAGCACCGACCCCCCTCCTCCAGTTCTGACCGATATAAGGAGCATGGCCAACACGGTAACTACGCTCCGAGGTCCCGTGAAGCTCCACATGCAGTTTAAAATAAGCCCGAACAGAGCTCACAGCTCCGCCGTATTTCTCTGCAAACATCTGTAACCCGGGATGCGGCCGGACATCAGTTAAACCCCACCGCTGTCCTCACTTCCTCCTCCTGCCAATTAGCAGGCTAGCAGGGTTATACGACCACATCATGTTTCCACCAAGCTGCGTCTGCACAGTATCATCTGTAAAAGCCCCTGATCGCCGCTCTGTTGATTAAAAGCCTACACACAGCTACAGCGACGTCCCTCTGCCCGTAGTTGGCTAATTAATGAGAAGTCTAATTAGCTATGCCGACCAGAGATGAATCAATTAGCTAGCAGGCTAAGCTGAGCAGCGCCTGAAACGTCGCATTACAGCGGTGTTTGTGGAAGAGCTGCGGCTTCACTGCAAAGAATCCCGCAGTGAAAGCGGCTCACTTCTGTCTGACAGCCGTGGGTTCGGACTGGCTGCCGTTTCTCCGTTAAACTCAGAAATCAAAGGCTTCAACAGTCGTGTGACTTTGCTAGCTAGCCTGTTAGCAGACAGATAATTAACTGCCCCCCCACCCCCACCCCAACAAACTCTGCCCGGTCCAGGTGGGAACTGCAGCTCCGGCACACCGACTGCTTCACCGGGATAAAAACACGCTCGCACGGCTTCAGGTCACAAACCTCGGCCTCGAGTTAGCTCCGTAGCCCGCTGGTTGAGGGCTTGTAGCGCCGCTTCGTCGCCGCCGCCGCTGCTCAGCGCAAACCGAGGCCTACACCGACTACAGCCGTTTAATTAACGAACGTGGCTCCGCTCACAGATGTGTTAGAAAACACTGCCCCCCCCTGCCCCCCGCCCAGCAGACCCGTTTACACGCGTCCTGGCTCTGAAATCCACACCTTTAACACTTCGATGCAACACATGTCCATGTAAACTACGATTTAACCGCTTCGGTCGTAAGTGGCTCTGAAAAAGCTGTGAACCGGAGGACGGGCGCCGCGGTCGGCCCGACGGTGGGGGTGGTGTTGGAGAGCAGGCGAAAGAGACGAGAGGCAGAAAAAAGTTTGGGTTTAATGTTGGTTTTCTACGGGGATCGGATTAGTGGGAGGCTCGGTCCGTCGTCTCTCGGTCCTGTACCAGGCGCAGGCCACTCTCCCGCTCAAAGCAGCACAATTAACCGATCACAACGCCGTTTAATTAAGTTGAGAGCAATTAGCTAATGCGTTTTACCTGCATGGTCTCCGCTTCAGCACGCACACACGCACACGCTTCCTCTGTGGCTCCTCAGAAGTGAAAAGTTTTCTTTCCTGCCCTCCCTCTCCTCCCTCTCCTCCCTCTCTCTCCTGCTCTCCCCCTCCCTCTCCCCTCTTCCCTGTAGTAAACAGACCACAGCTCCCCCCGAGGCTGGCTGCTGACATTCAGAGGGACACGGAGATAAAGCCTTATATAACCCACATATCGCTGCTACATTGGTCTGAGATCAGCGCCGATCAGTCGCTGATCAGGACACAGGCTCATGGACACACTTCCATCAAAGTATGTGGACACCCCCCCCCCCCCCCACCTCCCAACACACACACACACAAACACACGCCCCCATATTAAACCACCCTCAGTCTCACATTAAAGGTGAATACAAATAGAAACCAGTCGCCACCCCGCCCGCCTGCACCGTGACACACGGAGGAGTTCACTGAGGCTGGATGAGACCGACGCGGGCGCAGAGGCTGAGCCGCGCCTGAGCCCGTCAGACGGTCAGTGCGGAGCCACACGGTCCGCGCTGTGGAGAGTCTGTGGGGGAAATACTGATGAAGAAGGGCGGATTAAAACTGCACCATCTACATGCCCCTGCGTTACTGGGGCAGGAGGTGATGCTCTTCAACACCCTCATAGCTGTCTGTAACTGCGCCTGTGCAGAATAATTCTGCTGACGTGTAGGAGCTGCTCCGATTGATCTATCGATCAGTTATTTACGCCGAATTACGCGGATCTGAGGAGCTGACCTGAAGAGGTGTGTGAGGCTGCGGGTCGCTGGGCTGAGGCTTTTTAGGAACACGATGTGGTTCAGTTTGTGGATTTTGACACGTAGGACGTGCGTGACTCTGCAGCACCAACACGGGCTGAGTGAGCCGAGGCTGGTTATGTAGACGCGCTGCTTCATATTAATATTTAACTGCTCAGTTTACATTGACACAGCATTGACGGGTCACAGCTCTCAGAGCCTGGAGATGAACACCAGATGGGTCAGGGTTATGGCAGGTGGCAGAAGGACTGTATAAAATACTGTATTACAAGTGAAAGTCATGTATACAAACACTATTACACATTTTAGTATTAATGTTTGTAATATATATATTTTTTATTATTATTGTGTAATTAGATTATTGATGCTGGGGCTTTACTGTGTGTGCTCCACTTTCATTTTGTAGCAGTTTGAACTGGAGGAAATTTCTTGGATCAATACACAAACCTCCAAACTGTACTACACTGACTGTGCAGTGCTTCAGTAAATGTATTGTCTCCACTGGTTAATGTGTAACACACTCAACTTAATGTTGAGGTAAATATTGAAACAAGGAAATAAGCTGTAATAGATGCCATAAACATAATCTGCCCAGTGCCTTTTCAGCAGTGAGGATCAGCAGTAAGTGGGACGGACAGTCCACCTGTTGTCAGGTTACTGACTGTAGACACTGATGTGAGTCTTAAAGCAGGTGACAGGTGACCCTGCAGTTCTCCTGGTGCTGATGAAACTGTGTCTTTCCAGATGAGTGTGGAAGTGGAGAGAAAATTTTCCTACAGTGCTGACACTTTGAAAGCGCTGGAGGAGATCGGCGGTAAGTCTTTCATTTGTCTGCCACACATTCACACGAGGGTAAATTTAGAGTTGGCTGTTCCAGTGTTTAATGACACTGTGCTGTGGTTGTTCTGTGACTGCTGTGACACTTTCCATCTGTTTCCTGTTAATAATGAGGTTTAATTATCTCTATCAGCCTTGTTAGTATTTATTTATTTATCCTTCTATCTCTCTCCCCTCTTCTTTCCCTCAGCAGTGTGTGTCGGTCAGCGTCAGTTTCATGACCAGTATTTTGACACTCCCCAGTTTGACCTGACTTTGAGAGACATGTGGCTGCGTAAACGTAAAGGATTCTGGGAGCTCAAGTGTCCAACAGCAGCCGGCGGCGGCGCAGAGGAGACGAGCGGAGCGCAGGTGAAAGCAGCAGCTCTGTGCACTCGTTACAAGGAGATAACCAGCCTGCCCGAAATTCAGCTGAGACTGATGGACGTCCTCAAAGACATTTGTGAGGACAGACACTCAGAGACGGGCTCCTCACACCAGGACGAGTCTTGGCTGAGCAAAATGAATCTAGTGTGCTTTGCAGAGTTTACAACAATGCGGCAGTCATTCACTTTAGAGGAGGACGGGGTGCAGATAGATCTGGACCAAGCTGACTTTGGCTACTATGTGGGGGAAGTGGAGGTGGTTGTACCCGAGGGAGGAGATGTGCAGGCTGCTCTGGACAAGATTGAAATAACAGCTCAAAAGCTGGGTGAGTTCAAAGCTGCCGTACTGCTCATCCATTTAAAACATCCAGTATCATGTGTCACATTGATCAGGCAGACAGCAGTGACCACAAACAGTGACCAGCCTTCATGAAAGTCAGAAATATTTCTTCTTCTTCTTTTCAGGTCTGACTGGAGATCAGCGAGTTGAAGGAAAAATGAATGTTTACCTTAAAAGAAATCACCCTGAACACTATGCAAAACTACTCAGTGCACACATTTTATAGGAGATCAGTGACGGTTTTTAACATGTGCACAGTCATACCTGTAAACTGAGGTATTACCTGTTAGAAAGAGTCATTTAAAAATGTCCCACAGTGTAAAGATGCTCAAGTGGACCTGAATCTATCAAGACATTTGCTTTATTTTAAACTTGGTGATCAGCAGACCTCTCCACTGAAGCACTGAAACTTTTTCTCTGTCTCCCTTCACCATTATTAATTGTTTTTACCGTGTTGTGTTAAAAAGACAGACGAGCAGACATGTTGTATGACATGTCCTCACAGGTCATTCACAGCCATGAATGTCTTCACTGAATTATATTCTAATAAATCATGTTTGAACAGAGTTCTGTGTACAGATGCACTCAGGATAAAATAACGTTTGCACTGAGTCAAAGTGATTTTTGTGGTACAATCATAGACTGAGTTTCTTTTGCATTGTGAGAAACTAAACTGTCCCCTCAGTCTGACAGTATAACAATGAAATCTACACCCAGGACAGTTTGTTCACTCACAGTATTCTACAAAATCTGAATTACATTCTGTTGTCTAAATAATACGATGTGTAATAATTGATTTCTAAGTTTGGCATAGTGTCACCTGTAACCTGTTGATGTTTTATCAGTGTGTCTCATGCATGTGTTTGCAGAGTGTAGCCGTATGTTCATTTGCTGTTACACTCCTGTAATGAAAGAATGAGTATGTCCTCTGGTATATTACACATTTTTCAGTGTGAGTTAGTTTTGAAAGGTGCAGTGTTACAGTCCAGGTAAAATCAGGAAACTGGAATTTTTCTAATACTTAATTTGATCAGTGATTCTATTGTTTTAAATGTGTTTTCCATATTTCATTAAAACCCAAGCCCAGAAGTGCTCAGCACAAACAGGGTTTGTCCAGCAGAGACAGGTCCTACCTGTGATGGACACTGTGGAACATGACAGAGATAATGCAACGTGTCTCGTCCCTGAAGTTAACTGAAGTGGTTCAGTCGCAGAGTGTAACTGGCTTATTGCTGCTCTGTGCATGTTAGAGAGCAAAGGCAAAACTTCCCCATCAGCCCTAAAATACACAGAACACACAGAACTGAGAATCACTCAACGTGTATTTGGAAAAAATGTTTTTATGTTTGGAGAACAAAGTTTATTGTTATGGGAAGAACCAGTGGTTCCTAGAAGGTAACAGAAGGTGTTATTACAGAACAGAAACTACAGCGGTGGCTGGACACAGATGATTACAGAGCAGACTGTCTCTCTGGCTGTTTCTCTGAATGACTAAAACAAAACAAAAATCCACCGTGGTGTCTGTTTAATGCTTCAACGGCTATTTTCTGCTTTACAGAGAAAACTTGGTTGGTTCGTTCAAATGTTTGAATCCACTGCTGCAGGAGTGTTTCCACCCGGAGACACAGACCTGTAAGAAGAGACGAGTTAGCTCTGTCTCTGTCCGGTCAGCTGACACGGACTGTCCACGGACTGTCCCTCACACCACAACTCACTCACCTCACTAAGTTATGCTAAAGCTGCTAACATCACAGCTAACAGCACAGCAGCGTTTTAAACGCTTCGTGGACTTCGGTTATGCGCAGGTGAGCGAAGGTGTGCGTCACGTGACAGTGAACGGGCACGCGCAGGGTTTCTTCACACATTTGTAAACAACATGGCGGCGTCGGACTGGCCCTGTTAGCTGACCGAGCCGACGCCGAGCTGCCAAACCTTCGGCTCTCCGGGTTAAATCCGCGTCTGTTGGACCCCGACGGAGTCACTCGGACAACAAACTGTTCGATTCGCACCGAGCTGGACCGACGAGCCGCCGAGAAGACGAAGACCGTTTGACCGACAAACGGTAACGCTAAGCCGTTAGCATAATAAGCTGGTTCCACAAAGCAGCCAGCGAGCTAACGGACAGAAACGCTGCAGACGAACCGGGCGAACGGTACCGGGTCTGTAGACCGGAAGCGGTGTCCGCTTAGTTGTCCTGATGTGTGTTTTCCAGCCGTTATGATCTAACTTGTGTTTGTCCACCGACAGTAAAGTGTCAGATAATCTCAGACCTGTTCTCCAGGCCCCCTCAGTCTATGGGCTCGCAGTCCAGTTCTGGGATGTCTGGTGGAAGGAGCTCTTCCAGCGACAACCCAGCTGAGCGGTCTGAAGGAGCAGAACCGAATCGGGGCGGCGGCGGCGGCGGCCGGGGCCGCAGGTCGGCGGACAGACAGTCAGCAGCGGAAGAGGACGTCGACTTGGCTGAAGTGCTGGCTTACCTACTGAGGAGGTGAGCTGTCCCGATCCGGACTCTGACACGGATCCGAGCTCCCTCATGTTTTTATCCGTGTAGTAGAGATTAGCAGCTGGTGAGCGTCAGACAGCATTGTACTGAGGCAGAAATCTGCCGAGTGAGCAGAAAAACGGGGACCCCTGTGTGATGCAGCACGTCACGGTTACGTTACCTGCTGTGGAGGTGACCTGTATCTAACAGGTTTATCAGAGAAAGGAAAGCTGAAGGTTTTCTGCCAAATTACTGAGACATCCCATCACACTGCAGAGCTGCTGAAGCTCAGTGAGGGTCGGGACCTTCCCATTACTGATCCAGGTTACTCTGAATTTAGAGGCAGAGGCTGGGAAGTTTTGAATCGTCCCCAGTTAACAGTGATTTCTAAAGACAGGGTCTCTGGTACCACAGCAGAGTCAGAGCCACATAGCACCAGGATATGCAGCTGAAGTGAATAAGTAGTTAGAACTGAACCGCCCCGGAGTGAGCCACTGATCCCCCGTCACAGGAGCACAGGGCTCCTGTGCTCAGTGGAAGCAGCACGGGAGCCTTGGTGCTGGTAGGGCTTATCACTGGTGGTTGAACAGTAGCACGGAGGCTGGACAGTCTCTGATGTGACGTTTCTTATAATTTCTGTTCTGTTTGAAATTCTTCTTTATGTTCAAGTATTCCTCTGTCACTGATTGGTTGAACTGGTGGGGTGTTTGCAGGGGCCAGGTGAGGCTGGTCCATGGCAGTGGAGCCACGGGGCTGCAGCTGGTCCAGTCGTACTCTGATTCTGATGAGGACAGCGATGGGGCCTGGGAGGGACGGCTGGGAGACCGCTACAACCCACCAGGTAACCTCCTGCTGACGCTGTTCACAGTCCATCCGATGTTATAAAGCTGCTGATACACGTTTGTCGTCGGATGGTAACAGATTCTGTGACTTGTTGTTTGTGTGACGTTGCCAGTGGACACCCAGCCCGACACACTCGAGGTGGACCGAAGTGAGATCCGAACTCAGATCCTGCTGGCCACGGCCTCCTCTGCCCTGAGGGGCAGACACAGTTTCACCCACATGCTGACGGAGGTGAGACACGGACAAAGACCGGCAGCGTGTCTGAGAACAGACCGGGACACAACTGGCAGATTTCTGGCACTGAAAATGTAGATGAAGACGATTCGCTCTTGTCAATTTCATCCACAGTTTGAAGAGAAATTAGTGAAATGAAACAGAAGTTGAACATCTGCTGTTTTCTTTCTCAGATGGGTTAGTCCCTTGTGTCAGAGGCTGCTGACTAATTTGATGTTTTCTTTCCTGATGAACTCTCTTCTCTTCAGAGGGAACAGGGCAGATGTAGAGGCTCCAGTTTTTCTCATGGAGAGTGCAGTCGTATCCGCACACAGTAAGCGTTCCATATTCCTCAGCTAATTACACAAGAACAAGAACCAGAAAAGTGTCTCCACTGAGCTTTAACTTCTGTCGTAGAATTTCTGTGAAAACCCACAATGCATTGGACACGTCTACCAGAAGACCCGTGCTGTGTGTCGGTTGATGCTGACCCTTGACCCTTGTGTTCCTCCACAGTTTCCTGCCAAACTATGTATCCCACAAAGACACATACCAGCAGAAAGCTTTCTGTGGAGTGTACAGCGAGGATGGCAACATGTTCCTCTCTGCCTGCCAAGGTAAATATGTCCAGATCCCACATGAGAGGCCAAAGGAACTGATTTAGATCTGACACATATTCTGAGTGTTTGTTTGCAGGACGTCAGAGGGTTCGTACACCAACAACACTCATTTTCCAGATTTAATGTGTTGAAGCTGTCGTTTTGCTAACAGTACAGGGACAGCAGGTCCCACCCTGTCCCCTGTTACTAGATCACAGTGACAGAGGTGAAGCAGCTGTTGTGCTCCTGCAGTCAGTGAATGAGGAGCCAGAAACTGGTTAAAGCAGCATATAAATGGCTCCTTACATTATGTCTAAAAACAGATTTAAACCTGTGTTACTGACAGCACGGGACATGAGCTTTACAGAACTGTCTCCATGATTTAATGCCATGTTTTTCTGTCGCTTGCTTCAGACCAGAACATCCGCTTGTACGACACGACGAGGGGACGCTTCAGTCTGCGGCGGACAGTGAAGGCTCGGGACGTGGGCTGGAGCGTTCTGGATGTGTGCTTCACTCCTGACGCTCACCACGTGCTGTACTCCAGCTGGTCTAACTACAGTAAGTCTGGCGGTCCTGTCGCAGCCTGCGTGAGGCACTGAGCCGGTTTCATGGTGTTTCGTTTTACAGGAGCGAGAAGTTTCCAAAGATCTGTTCCATACATGTGCACTTCTATCCCGTGTTTGTTACTGAAGCACGATGGAATCACAGACGTCTTCTTTCTACGCTCACACTGATTCAGATCACACACTGAACCTGATCCTGTGCGTCTGCCCACACCACCTGTGTGTTTGGGGTTTTCTGACAGGTCTGCGTTTGTCTGCCTCTCAGTAGCATCACTGAAAAGTCTCTCATCTTCATGTTTGAGAAGACAACGAGAGACAACGAGAAGTTTTCAGTCGCTCCAGGATGTTTTCAGAATCATTTTCAGTTTGTTAATCATTGGCTCTGTTATATAACAACACTCCTGAAAACAGAATCATGTCTTTGTGTTAATAAGCTCAGTTACACAATGTGTTGTTTTATTCACATGTGTTTGTCTGTGTCTTCCCCACAGTTCATTTGTGCAGTATAGAAGGAGACAGTGAAAACCACACCGCCCTGGACCTCAAGTTAGTGTTTCCCTCATAGTAACTTAGAACAGAACAGGTAATCTGTCAGTCCCTCTGTTCAGTAGCAGCTGGATGAATGATGCTGTCAGGTCTCAGCACCTCCACATCCTCCCTGTAGTTCTGTGTGTGTCCTTTGTCCATCGGGGAGATCATAGTTTCAACTGGTGTGTGTGCCTTCATCAAGCTTTGTGCTGTGGCATGAGACGCAGAGGACAGTGTAGATATGATTCAGTAATGTTGCTACTGCTGCAGTGTCAACTGGTGTGTGTGTGTGTGTGTGTGTGTGTGTGTGTGTGTGTGTGTAGTCCAGATGAGAGGAGGTTCTGTGTGTTCTCCCTGGCTGCGTCCACAGATGGGAAGGAGGTCCTGGGGGGGTGAGTACAGCCGCTGTTTGTTTGAGCTGGAAGCTGAAAACTCGTTTGCTGTCAGAGCTCGAACTTTGAGGGAAGGACATCGACCTTTGATATGAACACTGTCACATTCAGCCTGTCTCTCGTCTCCTTCCAGAGCTAACGACGGCTGCCTTTATGTCTTCGACCTGGAGCAGAAAAGACGAACGTTGAAGGTCAGTGTGTGTCCATGTATTTCCTGTTGTGTCTGTGTGTAGGTACCTGCTCTGAGTCACGTCCTCTGTCTCTGCCTCATCCTGTGGCCAAGGTGAGCTGAACATACACCACCCTGCCATGTGTGACTCCCCCCTGTGGTGGGACGGGGTGGAATCCGTCGCTGACCTCGACCATCTGCTTCAGCAGGATCTTACACTGTCCCTCATTCTGTCCCCGTCACCCTGCATCACTGTGTCTGTGATTTGTCTCTCAGCTCGTTCCTTTTGCCCATTTTGGCTTTTCTTTAACTTCCTGTTTGACACTGGACAGAACAGATAAAGACGAAGAAGATGAAGACGCCAGGAAACGACTGAATCGCTCCACTGAGCTTCTACGTTTCCAGACACTTAAAATGCACTGGGGGACACGGTCCTTCGTCTCCGTGAAGACACACACACACTCAGTGCAGCACTGAATGTGGATTAATCTGCTGCTGAAAATAGTCCCAGCAGAGTCACTGCTTCATCCAGTCTGATGAAACAGTGAGCAGCTGTGTGAATGAATTATTGAGGGTTTGAACAGTGACGCTGTGTGTGAGGCGAAGGGTTTGGAGCTCAGAGCCACAGACAGAAAGCAGGACGTGTGGACGCAGAGCTCACTGCAGCCATCCCAGCTGCCCTGAGATGCTCCACTGAGGCTTTCAGTCAGATGCTAGCATCACCATGCTAATATGCTAACAACAGCAGTTTAGCATGTTGATGTTAGCAGGTGAAATGTTTGTCATGTTCAGTGTTTTATCGTTAGCTCGTTAGCAGTAATCGCAACCTGCGGCTCTGACTCTGCTTCTCTCATCTGTCCTCGTCAGATTGACGCCCACGAGGACGATGTGAATGCGGTGGCGTTTGCAGACAGCTCGTCTCAGCTGCTTTTCTCTGGCAGCGACGACGCACTGTGCAAGGTGTGGGACAGACGGACGCTGCGGGAGGACAGGCCACAGCCCGTCGGACAGCTGGCCGGACACCGGGACGGCATCACCTTCATCCACAGCAAGGTGGGAGGATGCAGCTGGTGAAGGGATGAATTCAGTGCCGCACTCAGCCCAGTGCACGCATCTGTAGTCCAGTGTGTTCATCTCAGCTTCAGAGGCTTGTTGTGTTTTTAAATCTGGTCATTTATACTCGTGACTGTGCCAGGGTGATGCTCGCTATCTGATCAGCAATTCCAAGGACCAGTCCATCAAGCTGTGGGACGTCAGGAAGTTCTCACCCAAAGAGGGACTGGCAGCTTCCCGTCTGGCTGTCACCCAACAGAACTGGGACTACCGCTGGCAGCAGGTTCCCCAGAGAGGTGAGGAGGAGAGGAGGAGACAGAGGGGTGAAACCTGTGCGTGGTGAGGTTTATAACCGCACACTGTGTGTAGTACACACTGTTTACTGTGTGATTACTGACAGCTCACGGACACCCCCCCCCCCCCCCCCCCCGGCCTTTCTGTCCCCTTCAGCCCTGAAGAGACACAAGCTGACAGGCGACACCTCGGTGATGACGTACCGCGGCCACGGCGTTCTGCACACCCTCATCCGCTGCCGTTTCTCCCCAGAGTTCAGCACCGGGCAGAGGTTCATCTACTCTGGCTGCTCCACTGGAAAAATCATCAGTGAGTGTCTGCGTGTGCCCGAGCGTGCTGCGTATACGTCAGTGTGTTGATGTACAGCACGGCTGAAATGTTTGTGTGTGTGCAGTTTATGACGTGCTGACGGGCAGCGTGGTCTCCAGACTGTCGGGCCACGACGCCTGCGTGAGGGACGTCAGCTGGCACCCGTACGAGGACAACGTGATCAGCAGCTCCGTGAGTAGAGTTAATGCAAAGTGTTCACCTGAGTCAGAGCAGATCACACCTGGACCTGGACCTGAGGGAGGGAGGGAGGGAGGGAGGGAGGGAGGGATGTGTTTCTGGTAGTAACAGAATCATCGGCTTGTATCTGTTGTTTATATCTCGGTCTGTGTGAGGACAGTGACCGGGCTATAGGACTGCGCCTGTCCTCCACTTTCCATAATGTTAGGGACGCTTCAGCAGAGTGACTGAAGAGCGGGCAGAGACAGGGCGTTTAAACTCACTCACAGTGAACATTAACCCTGAGCTGTGGACAGAAGACATAAGCTGTGATCAGTGTCCTCATCCTGCTTTGTTTGTCCACAGTGGGACGGAGCAGTGCGAATGTGGGAGCACAGACAAACCCACCCTCTGGAGGAGGAGAGGGAGAGGGACAGCAAGTGAAAGACCACGAGAGAAAAGAGACGAGATGTCCCACGTCGTCACCACAGACAGGAGAAATTGGCTCTAACAGAGGAGGACGAGAAGCTCAGGACGACTGGGAGATACTTAAATACCTTTTAATTCAATGCTGGATGTTAATGATTATGATCATAGCTTGGTTGTGCAGCGTTCCTCAGGTGATAAAGGTGATCGGAGCTCGCTGAGACGACGTCTTCTGTTTGTCTTCTGGGTTTTTTTCTGGCCAAAACTTTTTTTATTTGGCCTGAAACTTTTCAAAATGCACTGCACTTAGTTAATGAGCAGTTGAAATGTAATGGTAAGCTACTTAATGAAAAATCAGTGTGGACGCTGCAGGGAGAAGCTGGCCGCCATGATTCTGTGTAGATGTATTTTAATGGAGCGTGTTCAGCGTCGGCAGTTTGCTGGTTTGGGATCAGTTTGACTTTGCTGTAGTGAATAACACGAGTCCACATTTTAAGATTATATTAAACACGAGTGTATGAAAATAATCCAGCTGCTTAAAGTCGGAGCTGTTAACCTGTTCATCGTGATTTTCCCATCAGCCCTCTGGCTTCCTGCGGTCAGAGCTGAGCTCCTGTATCAGACTGGTCCTGAGAGTGTAAACACAAAAACTGACCCAGAGCAAAGAGTCATGCTGATTCGTTGAGAAGGTTTGAACGTGAGTGATGATGATGATGGAGTCAGGACTCGGTGGAGGACCTGGGGACGTGTGTGGACAAAAACTTACACACTTATCTGTTTATGCAATTTTCAGGTGTTTATATCAAAGCCCACATTTCTCTCTCAGACCGTTGTTTTACAGGAACAATAAAACCTTTAAATGTGCCACAGAAAGTTCTGTTGCTGTGCTGTTGTGAGAAATGATTCCTTCAAGGTGTCGCTGCCTCTTCACTTCTAGTGATTCAAAAACCATCACATCAAACACTGGAACAGTTTTTAAGTTGTTCATTGTTTTTGAATTGAGGTTTGTCTGTTTCATTTGGTAAAGTTTATGTGACAGGTGCATTTACCAGCAGCACAGAACCGAGTGACGCCGCAGCAGGAGCCAGAGCGAAGTGGGCTGACAGCCCCCAACCCTCTGCAGTGACTGCTCTTTAATTAGACCCAGATTCTTTCACGTCTGGTTTCATCTGCACTTACTGAACACAACAAACCCCCAGCAGTGTCAGAGAGGGAGACGCTGTTTGTGATGATGTGGTAAAAGCCAGCTGAGATTTTAGGAAGTGTAGAGTCAGAACATCCCATAATGCTGTGCGTCATCCACATGTGATCTATCCATCTCCAGAGCTGTGGCAGATGTCCTGGCCTGAGACCTGTCCTCACCAGTCTGTTGTACTGAGCTTGGATCACACACAGACTAAATTTACTCAGTTTGGCTCCAGGAATTCAAGCCGTGTAAGAGGCTGAGGCCTGGAAATAAAAGAGCCTGAAGGTGACACGCAGCTGTTCATGGCTCTAAATGTGGACTAACAACAGAAAATAACTTCAGTTAACCATTAGCTGCTAAACTTGCTCCGGCAGCTGATGCTAAGAACGGTAACGATAAAATTCATTTTATCTGAGCAGGATTGTTTCAGCGGGAGCATCGTGTAGAGTTTGGAGCTGTGAGTGATGTGGGATCATTGTTGAGCAGAATGGGGTCAGATCCAGCAGCAGTATTTTTATAAACCATGTGTTCTCCTGCAGGCCGGACAGTAAGACCGTAGAAAGGTCCCAGAGAGGGACACACACAAAGGAATGTGAAGCAGTGTCCAGCCCTGAGCTCTGACTGGACATAAAGACAAAAGGACAACGCTGTCAAATTTACTGAAGGCACCTCTCGGAGACGGACAGAGACAGACGGACTAAAAGAATCTGAAGAATCATGGATGTGAAGACGGAAACCTCCTCAGACGGAGACGTTACAGAGATGCTCAGAGTCCTGGATGCTGCTCTGGAGTCTGTCACACACTTTTCATTTCCACCTGATGCTGTCAGGTTTGGTTCTGTTTGGACCTGTGCTGAGTCTCTGGCTGTCAAAGTTCAGCATGTTTGCAAACACCCAGCACTACCTGTACAGGTGAGAGCTTCTTTCAGATCTGTCAGTATGAGCCTAAAGGACTTTGACTCACAGTCATGTTTAAAACACAGCAGCATCATTATGATCTCTGTTGTATGCTATGTGGTGGACGTAGCTGCCGCTTAGCTTGTTAGCCTAGCTGATTAGCTGATTAGCCTTAGGCTAGCTCGGTTGCTCCGAGCTAAGTGGCCGGGTTCTCGGCCGGCTGACCCGTAGAGTGACCGCCTCTTCGCCACATATGGAAAGTACACTCCCACTAAAATCCAAGATGGCGCAGTTCAAATGTCCATGGTTCGACCGACTCCCGGAAACCAGTGGGTGACGTCACGGGTGCTACGTCCATGTCTCAGTCTCTGGATGGTCCCGGTTACTATTCAGCTGTGAGCAGATCATATTTGGGGGTGAAGCTGTGACCATGAAGCTCTGGATGGTATAACATGGTGTATATGAATATAACATTGCTGAGTCTGCAGTCACATGAACGTGTTTCATTTCCATTTGGACAGAATAAGTTCAGGCAGAGGAATCAGAATCATGTTAGTTTATTATGCCATCTGATCCAAAATGCATGCACAGTAAGAAAGTGGAGGCACGTTTGTCACAGTGGGCGTTTGGTTACTCGATGACTGTGTCACACTAAACTAAACTACTTGTATCCTGTTTGAAAGCCTGTGAGCGAATGTGCCGAGTCCAGCCTCAGTAGATGAGAGCCTTCCCGTCTCCTCTGGGCTTCTTTATCTTGTCATAGTTCTTGTTAATGATGTCAAACAGCACAGCCTGCAGGACAAACAGAAACATTGTCCATCACACACAGACAGCGGCAGAAACGAGCTGTTCAAAGCTGCTTCCACTGTCACCTGCTTCATCAACAGTGTCAAACACAGGAGGACAACAGAGTGAGGACGGAGACAAGCAGCGATTAATGGACAGGAAGCTTTCACAGGATCAAACCGATCGTTTCACACAGGTTTTGATCCATGTTCAGGTTTTTCTGTGGAGCAGAGGCACAGGCCTGACGCTAAACAACAACACAGCTGGAACTTACATATGTGTTGCGTATGTCCAGGATCACGAGGCGGAGCTCACAGTACTGATACTGGTCCAGTTCATGAACCAGCTGCCTGAAGTCTCCCTGCAGCACAGAGCACACAGTTCACACCATCAGCTGCAGATACTGCTTTTCATTTTTTAATGTGTATTTTTTTTACTGTGGCACAACATGAGGTACTGACCACGTGCGGCTGTTTGGAGGCTTTGGCTACAGCATCACCTCTCTCACTGTAATACCTGAGAAAGCAGAGAGGAAGTTTGAACCTCAGCAGGATCTGTTTCTACTGAGCGAGCGCTAACGTCCCTCAGCACGTGTCAAAGAAACCACAGTCCAGTTCAGTGGTTGGGGTTAGAACATGAACCGTATTCAGCTGTTACATCAGCTTGTTGCTGCATCTTCTTTAAATCATTCAAACAGGAAAACGTTCCGTTAGACAGCAGCTGCTTTGGTGTGGGCTCTTACTTTGAAATCTGAGTTTGGAATCCCTCAATCTTGGTGCGAGTGTTGGTCAGCAGCTCGAACACTTTTTCCTATCAAACCCAAACACGAAGCATTACATTGGTTAAATATACAAACATCATGTCGTCGCCGTGCTGTGCCGCCGCGTCACCGCAGTGTCGGCAGGTACTCACCTGCACAGCCACACCAAAGTTGTTACCGTCCTCGATTTTAGGGATCTGAAGCTGCACCCACATCGACACCTGCAAGAAAAGAAGCCGGTGTAAATGAATGTGTCACAGTTCTTCTGACCCCGGGGACGAAGGAGACGCTGACTGACCGTGTTGAGCTTCTCCTTCAGGGTCTGGATCTGAGGCTTCACCTCCTGCAGGAGACTCTCCACCCGCTCGTTGATGCAGATGGGACCGCAGGGAGGACCTGGAGGACGAGACATGGCCGAACATCGCTGCTTTCAGACAACAACTTCAGAATGGTTCGCTGGCGAATGGACACGTGCACCGTGCTCCCTGTGACTGTTTGCTGATTGGTTACAGCTGGGTTATATGTCAGTGTTAATGGCTAAAGAATGAGCAGTAACTTCCTGTTCTCTCCTTTTCTCACCACGAGCCAGGTTCTGCTCCAGCTTCCTGTTGAAGGGAGTTTCTCTGAGATGTTGGTTCTGTGTGGATCGAGTCGGAAAAGCTCGGTCTGAACGTGCTCTGTGTGCAAACAGCCCTGAGATGACTCCTGCTAAGATTCTGTGCCATGTGATTAAAACTGAATTGAACTCACCTGTGAATATTTGTCCACATCAAACTCAAAGATCAGCTGATGAACGTCCT
The DNA here is from genome assembly GCF_017976425.1 of Toxotes jaculatrix. Classification (NCBI taxonomy): domain Eukaryota; kingdom Metazoa; phylum Chordata; class Actinopteri; family Toxotidae; genus Toxotes; species Toxotes jaculatrix. The sequence continues at coordinate 26,100,467 of NC_054407.1, read as the reverse complement.
AACTAACGCTAACGCTAACGCTAACCAGGTACAGGAAACTGTCATCACTCAGACCCTGGTGAAAATGACAGGTGAGTGCGTTGCACACTGGATTATCATGAACGTCCCTCCTCTTACACTCAGTCGTTTCCTTTATCACTTGTCACCTTCCCTCTCACCTGAGTCCTCTTCTTTATCGCTGTCCTTGTCTTTCTTCCCCTCCTTCGCCTCCTTCTGCAACATAAGAACAGAAGGCATCAGGTGTTTCTCACCTGCCTGCTGCTGCTGTAGCTGTTGAATGAACATTTTTTTCTGTGCATGATGCAGCTGTCCTCGTCCCTGCTCCTGCACAGGAAGTCTGCAGCCTTTCACTCCAGACAGTTGCAGTTTGATCCCAGATATTCTTCCAGCCCGCGACATTACAGGCTTTGCTTCTCTGAATCAGTGAGAGCAAAGTGACACCAGCTGCACGTTTCAGGAAACTTCTGCTGACTGAGAATTGCTGCAGGCTCCTTTTCTGTTCAGTGCTGGTCTAAGAAAATAAACTTTAAAAAAAAGTTTTACTTCGCAGCAGATGGAGTCAGTTCAGATTTTTTTTGAAGATAAAGATAAAATAAAAGTCTCTTCACTGCCAGTTTGTTAAACAGTGTTTGGCTCAGCAGTGACTCAGGCCCCAGATTTATTATGTAGCACAGAAAATGTATAAACTGGGACTGGTGTTTATTCTCCATTGGACGGGTAGGAGACATCAGAGACTCTTCCTGGACTTATTTCAGACGCCGCAGCCTCACCGCTGCCGAGCGTGGGACCTACCTCCTCCTTCTTCTTGCGTTTGGCCTCCTCTTTGGCCGGGTCAGGTATCGGGATGTCCAGCGGAGCCTTCAGGGACGCCAGGTCGTCACAGCTGAAAGAGGTCTGCAAACACAAGCCATGAATGTCCCGATGTGTCTGATCAGAGGGAGGATTCGTGCTAATGGTGACTGATGCACACGGATACCTTCAGCAGCATCTGCAGCTCCTCCATCCTCTGAGGGAAGAACGTGGAAACCAGCTCCTCTGCCTGAAACATAAACCATAAAGATTATTATCAGACGCTGGCTGAGGTGAACTTCATCAGATGGCTGGAAAATATTGAAAGAGCTGGGAAATGACCTCTTTGGTGAGTTTCTGGCAGAAATCATCCACCTGCAACGGAGAGAAGAAACCGCTCGTGATACTGTTCCTCACACAGGCCGCGCGGCCTGAGACCTGATCACCTGCTAACGACCTGCTGTCGAAACTCTCTCCTACCTGGACACGCGCTCGCCTGAGAGCGACCGCGATTCGCCGGCGGAGTTTCCGGCGAACGCGGCCATGAAAAGTTCTGACGGACTCACCTGTTTCTTCGACCCGAGGCGAATATCCAGCGAAGCCATGTCGGTGTGCAGAGCAGCAGCAGGCGGGTTCAGCTCAGCTCAGCGCGGAGAAACACGGAAACACGTTTTATCACAAGTTTAAAGGCGAGTGCGACGCGGAAAAGCCTCCACAGTTACTCAGCATCCAAAGCGAAAGTGAAAGTTACGAGCTTTTTCAAACGGTTCCGTACTTTCCTACTTTAACGTCGATGAATGCTGCATCATGGGATTTGTAGTTTTTCCCATGAAAAGCATCAAAAAACTTTATGTAAAAAATGAAACGATCCAAAATGTGTGAGGTTCATTTTGTCTGGTTTGAATCTGTGACACGTGTTTTTCATCCTGAGCAACAGAACATGACCGAGAGTCAGACAGAAACATGTTTCAGTCAAAGCCTGAGCCCGTGACTTCTCTCACACACTGCACAGATCATAACGAACTTTTTAACAGTTTATAAATCGATCAGCGATCAGATGTTCCAGCTTCTGTCATTTCTGTCTGTGTCCACCAGAGGACGCTGCTGTGCGGGACACAGATGATGATCATAGAAATAAAGATCCTTCATGTTTTCCCTGTTTCCCTCAGATCTCAGCCTGCTCTTTGATCAGGAGCCGTGTGGACAGAGCCGGGCTCCGTGGACAGAAGACGTCCCAGCCTCCCAGGGTAAACACAGTCCTGGTCTCACACTTACATGCTGTCCCTCTGCCAACACACTCAGGCTCACTGAGACAAATCGTGGTGGGACGCCACATGGACAGAAGTCCTAAAGGTGGAATGGGCCCTGTCCGTGTCAGTCTAACTTCCTGTTGATGATTTTTGCTCATTAATGAATATTTGGAACTGAAGTGTTGACGCGTTAACCCTTTAAAGGCTGGTGCATGTTTTTAACATCTGTGTGAACATCTGTAATATTTACTGCAGCAGCACATCACCTGTGTGCTACGAGATATCATTCATTCATGGCTGGACCCAAAGGCCAAAGGCTGCACTTGTTTACAGTGCAAACTGTGAGTTATTGATTGAGTGATCTGATTGAGTGAGTGATTCAAACTCTGCAGCTGTGGAGAAATACGGAGGACAAAGGTCACGAAGGTGGAGCTGTTACATTCTGACCACAGTAACTGAGCAAACAGTACAGTGTGTGTGCTGATAGACACAGCAGGGACGGGATGAAGCGCGTTCATTCAGCTTTACTCACACACGGTCGTTATATGTCCACTCCGCTGTGTCCCAGAGAGGGACACTGTGTCCAGTGAAATGCTGCTGTCGGTGCTTCGCTGAGCTGAGACACGATAAACATGGAAACATTATTTTTATCTTAGAGCACATGACGACAGCGTGTGTACAAACTATTTAAGATAAAAAAAAAAAAAAAAAAATTCAGACTAATGTGCCCATGTTTTCAGACAGAGACAATTTAAAATTATTCAAAACAGAAAAACCACAACTTGAAACAAAGAGCTGAACTGAAGGTGGTGAGACGGGATCTGGATCAGTCGGCCCTGACTTTTCAGAAACAAACCTCCTACATCCTTATTTTAATTTGTCAGGTGAGAACAGGTTGTTTCTGTTACGTCCCTCAGAAACCAAACATCAGAAAATCATTCACAGATCACTGGGATGATTCTGATCCACTTTTCTTTCTCTGACAAAGTTCACACATGTTTCTAAGCTCCAGGTCACGTGTTCATTAACTGTGAGATGATCAAAGTCACGTCGCAGCTTCTGTTTCTGTTCTGCTTCACTTCTGATGTCGCCTTTCACCACCACGGTCTGCAGCCACGGCCGCTTAGCACGTCTGCATTCATTCATAGTGTGTGTGAGTGAGTGAGTGAGTGAGTGTGTGTGTGTGTGTGTGTGTGTGTGTGTGTGTTATTCATGTGTATTGGGAGTGTCTTTGCTTGGCTGCTGACTCTGCAGAGACAGGAGGGCCGAAGTTTAACCAGATACGTTGGGCTGTTGCACCTCTTTATCTCCCGTCTACAGTATATTCTTCACCCCCCTCCCCCCACCCACCCCTTTACCTCCCCCCACAGCTTGTGTGTGTGTGTGTGTGTGTGTGTGTGTGACCCCTCCCCCAGTTCCCAGAGAGAAACATTAACAGGAAATTCACTGGTGAAAAACCCGACGCAGACACAGTTGATTGCTCTGAACTGTCGGAGGCTCAGGTCTGAAACTCAGAGCTCGTTCATCAGCATCAGAAAACTGTTACACACGACGCTGAAACAGAGAGGCTGATGGGAATTTAACCTTATAATCAAACAGCACTAATGGATCAATCATTAATCAGCTAACAAAGAAATGAATCAGCAAGTTAACAGATAAATGACTGTTACTGCAACTAGTTACTGAAAGTTACTTCGAAGTTTACACTTAGGATTTTACTATAAATTCCGCTGGGAACAGTTTGAAGTCAAACTCTGCAGTGAAAGAAAATCTGATGTTTGGAAACTTTGGAACTTTAGAAATTTAAAGTAAACTTTTAATAAAATAAAAGTTTCACTTGAACTCTGGAAACCTCGGTTTTATTCTCCCACAGACAGAAAAACCTGAGGAATCAGCGGAGCTCTCAGGTGAACGCGCATTAACCACGTGACACCGGGTGTCTGTGTCACTGATACCAAGCGGGACATGTAAACAAAACCTGAATAAATCACAGACTGTAGAGAGTCCACAGCATCACAGCACTTTAACTGTGATCTGCTGCTGCTGCTGGAAACCAGCGGAACCAGCTGCGATGGTCTGATCCGCTTCCGCTGCCTCGTGTTTCCGGGTTGTGTCTCGCGCTGGTTTTCGGTACGTTTGCTCTCCACCGGTCAGTCCACGGCTGGGAAGCGACACTACAGCAACTCTACAGCAACACAACAGCAACACTACAGCAACACTACAGCAACTCTACAGCAACACAACAGCAACACTACAGCAACACTACAGCAACTCTACAGCAACACAACAGCATGAACAGAAGCTGCGAGGAAACAAGCCGCGGGAAGTTTCCGTGTTAGAGCCGGGCACCGGCAGTCCGCGGGGTGGCCTCAGGACCCGGACGCGTCCAGGTGTTTCAGAGTGAGAACAAAGTGCAAAGTCCGGTCTGAGCGCAGATATGAGCAGCGAGCGGCTCTAGAGGCTGACTCCTCTCTGCGCCTCCTGTCTGCTCTGCTCCTGTGGGTCTGAAGCTCGGTGATTCAGCGCCGGAGATGTCGGGTCTTTTACTCGGAGCCATCCGGAGGTGAGACACTGTTCAGTTCAGTTTTAATGACACACTCAGAGTTTGTCCGTTTCCATGATGGAAGCCACTTCACTTCATCTAACGTGTTTTTACTGAAAAAACAAAACAGAACCAGGTCAAACTGAAACACGCGAAGAGAATCTGGAAGTTAATTTCAACAATTAACAACATTTAATATATTTAATATGAATCATTTTGTATTTTCACCAGATTTTAGTAGAAAGTTTTCAGGCTCAGCTGTGACCTGATTGGTCTGATGGGAACCAGGTGTTTTAATCAGCGTTGCTGTAGAAACTTGTCAGACTCGATCTCAGAGACAGATCTCAGATCAGATGACAGAGCAGGCAGCTGTTTATGTTAAACCTTACATCAGAGAAGTCTGTCACTTTTATCACACAAGGACTCCATGACCGAGCATGTGCCTGACTGTCAGGAGGCCATGTTCCCGTGTTCCATGTTCCCCATGTTCCATGTTCCTGTGCTTCATGTTTGTGTTTCTGCTTCAGAGCTTGGGACTGTCTGGACTCGTCTGTCCTCTGTTTGCCTGAGCATCCTGGAGCATGTTGCACATGTTTGTCCGTGTACTCACCATACGTGTGCTCGACTCTGCCCCAAACAGGCTGTTGACCAGGATGCTCGGGGCGGGGGATGGGGATGGGGGTGGGGTGTCAGGGTGTCAGTCTGTGATTGGTTCACTGACGTGGAGGTGTGTTTGGGGAGAACTTGTTCAGCTGGAAGCAGCTGAGTGAACAGAGACCATATCAGCTCATCTGTTTCCTGACGTTCCTCGTTCTCTTCTGTTTAATGTCATTTCATGGTTTACGTCCTTCGACCCAGTGAACCACGCTTCCTGTGCCACTGCTGCTTTCTCAGTAAAGTTTGTCAGACTGAGGCGTTCTGTGCTTCAGCGGCAGGTTCGGGGGATGGGGTGAGGAATGTGGAGGCAGAGACAAAGGCGTGAGCTGATGAATGACTGCAGGGGAAACTGGGAGCAAAGGTCATCACAGTCTGCTCAGAGGACTGACCCCGCCCACTGCGGTGTCTGCCTCCAGCCAACGGTTAACCAGCGTTCAGCCTCTGCTCTTCAGTTTCACCTCCTTTCCTAATGCGAATCACTCTGTGCTGATAATGTTCAGCACCAGCTGGATGGTTGGGGTAATTAGTGGCACGAGGGGTGGATGAGCAGAGGTAACTGATTTAGTGTGAGGAGACGGAGACTAAAGGCCCGACGGGTTGTCTCACAGACAAAGAGGCTTTTGTGGGGCTGAAGGTCGGTTTGGTCTCACACACGAACTCTGATCTTTGCTTCGCTTCAGCTCTTTATTCTTTTATTTGTTCAGATCTGAGCAAAAAATCTGAAGATCTCTGAAAACTGACAACAGCAGAGTTTCTGTTACAAAGAGAAAAAAGTCAGTGAATCACCGCTGATCCTGACTTTTCCTGTAGCGCCATCGTGTGGTGGACATTCGTTGTTTTTAGAAACTGATGTGTTTATTTCCACTTATCAAATGTTACTGATGCTAACGTGCTGCAATGGACACGGTAAACAGCATGTTAAATTTCAGCATGTTCACGGTGTCACAGCATCATGGTGTCACACAGTCACACCGTCACACAGTCTGAGTCCTGTTGTTCAGTAAAACACACATCAGCAACATTTTCTCACAGTGTGAGTGAAAATCCAAACTACACAAAACCAAAGTGGTGACCTGTTGACCCCACCTGTCTGTCACTGTGTTCTCAGCTCATCATTGGTCAAACATCTGGTGTGACACAGGTCACCTGTTTAGACGTGTGTGTGTGTGTTTGTGTGTGTGTGTGTGTGTGTGTTTGCTCTTGACTCTCACATTCATCAGAGCACATACACACATCATTCCTCCCGTTGTCAGACCACACAGGCAACACACACACACACACACACACTCACACACACACACACTCACACTCACACACACTCACACTCACACACACACACACACACTCACACACACACACACACACACACACACAGATGCAGCAGCCCTCCCTGTGCTTTGTGTTTGTGCTGCTAATGAACAATAGGCTGCTCCACACACCTCTCTGTAGTTTGAGGGACTCAGGTTGCAGTAATAACTGCCCCGGGGCAACAACAGCGTGTCATTATAATGGCTGTCACATGGAAAGCACGCAGCTCCAATTTGCTGGTTGGATTATAGATCTGTGCACGGCCACATTGTACAGTCTGATGCTGTTCATGTGCTCACATCATGTTTTACTTCATGTAAAGGACTAACGGCACGTTCAGGGTCAAACGACTGACGGGATTCCTGTCTTCCACAGACGGGGTGGCGTTGGTGCAAGTGTCGGGGTTCGGGCCCTGGCTTCAGTCCCCTCGCTGCCTCCCGCGGTGGCCGACTTCGTGAGGGGAGCGGTGGACGAGTGTAAGCCCACCAGTGTACATGTGGTCACGGGGACGCCAGAGGAATCGGCCAACATCCTGGCCGGTCTGGAGAAGGAAGGAATGATCAGGAAGCTTCCCAAATACGACAACTGGTAAGAGCCATGGAGACTCACTCACATGCTCAGTGCTGAACTGCGTTTGGGCCACAGACGTTTCTGTTCTGTCCGATTCCTCTTTAATTCTCCTCAACATTCTTCAGTTCTTTCTGCCTCTCGCGGTGGTTTCTCTCTCTGCAGCTGGTTGGCACGTACAGATCCAAAGGATGTAGCTCGGGTGGAGAGCAAGACTGTGATTGTGACCAAGAACCAGAGGGACACTATTCCCATCCCTGCTGCTGGGATGAAGAGCCAGCTGGGAAACTGGATGAGTGAGTCGGACTGGCAGAAAGCCAGAGAGCAGCGTTTCCCCGGCAGCATGGCAGGTACGTTACTGGATGGTTGCCAGGAGACGCTGTCTGTAATTTCACTGTTTGAAATTTAGTAACTGAATCTGAACATGAAGCATTTTAGGACGAATGAGGATAAAATAGAATCTTTTGTCCTTAAAGAGTGAATGAACTCCAGGTGGACCACAGCCGGGATCTCTGAGGGCAGAGTGTCCTCTGCTGCACCTGAGGCACGTTCAGCCGTCACACAGCCACTCAACAGCTGTGCGCTCAACACAAAGTTGTGTTACGCTTGCACACTGCCTTTCCATGTCGAACGCTCCTGCGATACACTCCCTTTATCCTTCCAACTGCTCCGAGCGTTTGAGCAACACTTTCCTGTTTCCAGTGTTTGTGTGACGAAGAAGAACGAAGGAAACGCATCAGGTTCTTTAACATGACGTGATTGACAGGTCACTACATGGACAGACAGTTACAGCCTCACATCACATTACAGCTGAAAGTTTAACAGAATCTAATTTGCAATTCATGAATTTTCTCCATTAATCAAAAGTTTCTTTCCATCAACCAAACATTTTCTTTCGCCTGCGCGACGTTAGCGTCTCCGCTGCTCCTGTTCCAAAATCTGGGCCAATGTTTGAGTTGCTGTTCTGACCTGAGCGGTCTGGAGCTCATTTTTCTGATTATTCTCACACCTCATGAATGCACCATTAATACTGGGGTTTACATACACGTCACTGCCGATTGGGTAACACCTCCGACACACCAACCAATCAGGAGGAAACGTACCTTAAAGCCTGTTCGACAGATTTACCTGATGTTTGACCTCATTGTTTGAGCCAGTGAAACACAGCTTCCATGGATTTGGTTCTGCTCTTCCTCCTTCCTTCTTCCTCAGCAGTGTTGGTGGAACGCCGCTGTGCTCAGGGATTCACTGACTCACAGTGGACCTGAACAGAAAGGTCACGACCTCTCCAGCCTGACGCTGAAACTGAAATAACCTGCGATCATGCTTCTGTTTCGTCTCTGTAGGTCGGACCATGTATGTGATTCCCTTCAGTATGGGTCCTGTAGGCTCCACCCTGAGTAAATATGGAGTCCAGGTAGTGACCGTGCATCTCTCAACGTTTCACACAGAAAAACCAGGCAACAAAGCGATCCACCTGCCGTGTTGTACCCAGCATGCTTTGCTTTATTGCTGTTATTTCTCACATATTCAGGTAAATGACAGAGATAAAGTCTCAGGTCAGTGATAAAGGTTTCGCTCTGCTTCCAGGTGACGGATTCGCCGTATGTTGTGGCCAGTATGGGCATCATGACGCGTATGGGAACACCTGTTCTGAAGAAGCTGGCTGAAGGAGTGGAGTTCGTCCGCTGTCAGCACTCTGTAGGACGACCGTTGCCTCTCACAGGTGGATTCAGGAGCTTGAACAGGTTCTGTTGCTGCTCTGCATCGATCTGCTTAGATTTCACAGTTTCCTGTTCTCCTTTGTTTTCCTCTGCAGCTCCTCTGGTCAACTCATGGCCCTGTAACCCAGACAAGGTGCTGATATCTCACCTGCCTGATACCCGGCAGATCCTGTCCTTTGGCAGTGGCTATGGAGGAAACTCTCTCCTGGGGAAGAAGTGCTTCGCCCTCCGCATCGCCTCCCGCATCGCGAAGGATGAAGGCTGGCTGGCAGAACACATGCTGGTGAGAGTGAAGGATGTCATGTGACTGTAGCCTGGGCTGAGAAACTGACTCTGGCACAGAGGAGGACTCAGTGTCTGCAGCAGGAAACAGTTGGTCTGCAGTGCAGAACACTGCTGCCTCAACTCCTCACGCTCGGAAACGCAGCAGTGTTTGAAATGTAGAAGTAAAACAAGCTCAGCAATGTCATGTTCAAATGCACTGACCGACTGTGAAAGGTTGAGTAAATGTTTTCGCTCATCACTCTGCTCCTCAGATCCTGGGCATCACCAACCCTCAGGGAGTGAAGCGTTATGTAGCAGCGGCGTTCCCCAGCGCCTGTGGTAAAACCAACTTGGCCATGATGAAACCAGCTCTGCCGGGCTGGAAAATCGAGTGTGTGGGAGACGACATCGCGTGGATGAAGTTTGACAGCCAAGGTGAGGAGGAGCAGAGCTGATGACTCACTTTGTTACTCCGTGTGTGAAGAGGTAAATCTTTAATGTCGCCTCCACAACACGTCCGTCTGCAGGAAAACTGAGGGCCATCAACCCAGAGAACGGCTTCTTCGGCGTGGCCCCGGGCACCTCGGACAAGACCAACCCCTACGCCATGGCCACCATCTCCAAAAACACCATGTTCACCAACGTTGGCGAGACCAGCGACGGAGGAGTGTGGTGGGAGGGACTCGACCCCCCCCCAGCTGGCGTTACACTCACAGACTGGCACGGCAAAACCTGGAAGCAAGGTCGCGTTAGCATGAGATCCTGATTCTGTTGTGTGTTTTCCTGACGTTCGCTTTAATTTGACTCGCGTCAAACTGTTGTTTTCTCTTCGTAAACAGGAAGTTCAGCTGCCTGCGCCCACCCCAACTCCCGCTTCTGTGCTCCGGCGGCTCAGTGTCCCATCATCGACCCCCAGTGGGAGAGCGAGGAGGGCGTTCCCATTGACGCCATTATCTTTGGTGGCAGGAGGCCGGAAGGTTGGTGCCACTGTCATCAGATTCAGCTAATGCTCTGACATTAATGGAGGAACATGGCTTTTCCACATAACTGAGCAACTGAACATTTTTTTCATTTGTGTTTAATGGCGACACTGGAGACATAGACAGGAAACATGTGGGGGGGTATATAACCCTAAAACCCCCAGGAGGGCAGAACATTCGCGTAGTTTATAGTTGAGAGTCACAGACGTAAAAAAGTTCATTCAGCATAAAATAGCAACCAGTAAATAAACGATGCAGCAGCTCAGGCGTTTTAGTCTCAGTCACCTGTTGGTGGCAGTAATGAGAGCAGGAGATAAGAACAGGTTTTAGGCTTCTGTGTGCGTTTGGATGAAATAACCCAGTGACATTACAGACACGTGACAGGTGAACATGTGTGGTGAAAGGTCCTGCATCACACGACACAACACAACACAACACAACACAACACAACACAACACAACACAACACAACACAAAGCTTCTTAAACATCCAGTTTGAGTACGTAACCCTAACCTGAGCAGCTGTGAGTTAAACTGGCTGAAATGCTGATGTTGTCAGGAGTCCCTCTGGTTTACGAGTCTTTCAACTGGCAACACGGAGTCTTTGTTGGAGCCGCGATGAGGTCCGAGGCCACGGCAGCTGCTGAGCACAAAGGTACACACTCTTTACACTGTTAGTGTGACGTCAGCTGCTGCAGAATGAAAATGTTAAGATCATAAGGAAGTTGACTTGTTATTATTAAAGTCAGATCTTGATCAGAATCACTGTGTGTTCTTCTTCAGGTAAGGTGATCATGCACGACCCCTTTGCCATGCGGCCGTTCTTTGGCTACAACTTTGGCGACTACCTCGCTCACTGGCTGAGCATGGAGAGGCGAAAAGCTCCCACTCATCTGCCCAAGATCTTTCACGTCAACTGGTTCAGAAAGGACGCCTCCGGCTCCTTCCTCTGGCCCGGCTTCGGCGAAAATGCCCGCGTGCTCGAGTGGATCTTCAAGCGCTGTGGCCGGGAGAGGGAGGACGAGGCGGCCAAGAAGAGCGTTATTGGTTGGCTGCCAGAAGACGGTGCCATCAACACAAAAGGCCTGAGCGGCAAAGTGGACATGGGCGCCTTGTTTGACGTGCCCACACCGTTCTGGCAGAAGGAGACCAAAGAGTTAAGAGCCTACTTCACTCAGCAGGTCGGTGCTGATCTGCCAGCTCAGGTGGAGGCTGAGCTGAAGGCTCTGGAGGACAGAGTGCACAAGTAAATCCCCGGTGACCCGACAGACAAGGCTGCGGTCCCTGATGATCCGGATCAGAGCATCAGGGTCCAATCACAGTCACTGGCTGGGTTACACACACAGAATGTTCTAAATCACATGACCCAGGTTTGGTTTGATGCATCTAAACATAAAACACGAGTTTGTATTTCCTGGTTTGATGTTTGGCTGCCACATCGCTGTGGCACAGAAACACTCAGCTGCTCTTTGTTTTAGAAAATATAATGAGTAGACAGCAACTAAGAAACGATGATTCTAATACCTCTTTACTGGCAGAGCCAGCACAGCTCAGATATGACTTTGTTCAAACACTGGTTCAGTCTGAAGTTTCACCTCAGACCAATAATCAGAACAGCATTTAAATCTCTGTGCCTGAAACACAGTCAGTGACTTTGTCTCTTGTCAGGGAGAAAAATCAGGAATCAAACGTAAGCAAAGGAATTCTGGGAGAAGTTAATCTGCAGAGCAACCTGACCACCTCACACTAATGCTGTAACACTGACCGGCTGGAGGTTTGATTTCTGTGAAGTTATCTGGTTTCAGACAGAGAAGCTAATGTCATTCCCTCCAATCAGACGCTGCTGTGGTGCTGCAGCACGACCACCGAGGCCTCGAGCCGTTCGAGTCCCGGCTGCTGATGTTTACGAGCTGAAGCACGAAAATTTTTTCTTTCAGAATTCTGACAAAGCTGATAGAGTTTTAAGATTTTTACTCTCCTGGCTTTTTAAACACTACAGACTGAAGAAGTGACCTTTATTTTAAATTGAACTTGATATTAAAAAAAAAAAACTTTTATCAGAAGTTCATTTAACTGAAGCTGAGGATTTCACTGTGCATCATTCATCATTATAATGTGTGTGATTAAACTGTTTGATTACACGTAATGTTTACACATGATCAGTGGAATGGACCAATAAATGCACCGGAGATTATTTGGTGTTTGTAGAAGCTGGATGCCAAAGTTTTTATTACAGTGCAATGAATAAATATTTTCAAGTGCAGAGACAGCGCCTCATGTTTTCAGTACCTGAAGAAGAATAAGAGCCTTTACTGTCAAATAAATAAATCTTCATGTGATACAAAATGATTTAAAAATGCGTGTTACAAAATCATCTTTAACATAACAAAATTAAATATTCATGTTCCTGATCCCAGTTTCAAGATGGAGGAGAATCATTTCAGCACCAGGGTTCCAGGTTCAAACCTCAGCCTCTGTGCGTTCACTGTTTGTGTTGAGTTGTCGCCGCGCCTCGGCCCCGGTGAAGGACCCGGCGATGGAGTTCACGGGAGACAGAGATGCGAACGTCTGCCTCTTAATGGATCTGAGGAATCTTTTAGAACTGAATGCTACCTTTAGAAGTATGTTTGGGATGATAACTGGCTTTGTGGAGTAGTGCGTGTGTCTGTGGGTTTAAAATAAACCCCGGTGAGTCTTTTATTGTCTGTTTATATTTTCAAAAAAAAAAAAAAAAATCTAACTGTTGTGTCCAGAAAATGAATTTCACCCGGGAGTATGTTGTTTTTAACGTTGACTGAAGGCTGATGATGGTTTAGGATTTCGATAAACCTGTAAAAACTAACTTTCCCATGTTCCCACGCTCCTATGGTGTCATCTCATCTGATCTTTCTTTGATGTTTTTGGTTTGAATTTGTCTGTAGCCAGCTGGGTTCCATTTTTGTATTTTTGCTTTGTTGGTTATTGTGTTGTATTTTATTTTTTGCTTTCTTATTATTGTTGATTTGATTGTGATTTAATTTTGCTTTCTTCCCTAGGTGGGGTGTTACTGTGGAGAGGCTAGGAACCTGTGGTGAGGGCCCTTGACTGAACTGCATGCAAGTTAAGACACAGGGGCACTATAGACTGCAGCGTTTGCTGCACCAAGGGTGAATAGCAGTAGCACTCCCTGCACTCCTTTGTGCAGTCTGCCTCTCTGCACGTGGCCTCTGCCTAGTGTTTTAAGTTGAATTTGACTTTTGAGCCATTCATAGTATTAGTTGTGTTTGTGGTATTAACTAAACAGCAGTAGGTTGTAGACGGATCCCTGAACTTCAAACCTGTGCTGTTAACCTGTTCTCCTCTGTTTCCTGATGGAGGAGGAAATGGCCCAGCTGAGAGACTTGGCTACAAAGCTGCACGCTGAGGATGGTGGGATGCGCCGGGAAGGAGAAGACAACCAGCCTGGGCACCCATCAGTCCATGTCCCACAAAGTGAGAGAGTGACTGATCTTCCCAGAGACAGGAAGCGTCTGATGTTTAGAGGAAGGACTGGGTTAGAATTTTTTTACTCCCCTACTCTAGCTGGAGCTGCTGAGTTATTTGTGATTAAACATTATTTGTTAGTAATTATTTTTTTATTATTTGTTTTTATTCATATATTTAGAAATGCAACTTGTTGGAAATTAGGCTTCAGAAAATAATTTCATGGTATAGGAGCCTTGATTTTATAACTCTTATGATTTCAACCAGTTCACGCCACTCTGGTTGGCTGAGGCAGAACGTCGTCATAAGCCAACCAGTAAACGGCACCCTGATTGGCCGAGGCAACACGCCAAGCTTTTGGCGCGATTATTCGAATTTCATCAACCGTCTGCCTCCGTCTCTGGTTTCATCTCTGTGGGAGCAAGTGGCCGTTCGGCTCCGTTCAGCGTACACCACAACCACCGTTTTCCATTAAGTTGAAAGTAATTTGGTCAGCTTTGTTCATTTTATGTTCATTTATGTGTTTATAGTGTTAGCTGTTCTAGCTTTGTTGTTTTAAACTACCTAAAACTGCTGTGGCTACAATTGGCATTGCATGTCATCGTATCAGCTAACGTTAGCTAAACATTGGCCATAGTTTAAATGGAATTGGAATTACTTTTGAAAACGACTGTGCCTAAAAATATTCACGTTAGCTGAAGCATTAACGTAAACAGGCATTGTTAAGTCGCTAAGTCGCTGCTCAGTAACCAGAGCTAGGCTGGAAGCTAGCCTAAGCTAAATTCGCTAAGCTAGCGAAAAGAACAAGCTGCAAACTTTATATCTAGCGGCTCCCTCACGGCAGGGAACATGCTTTTTACATGCTAGCGAGCCACGAAGATATAGGCAGGTGGTGATGTAGATGTATTAATCCATTATTGGTAGTGGATGCACAGGCAGCATATTTTTGCTTACAAATATGGGAACTTGGTGTACGTGTGCTGTCTTTAAAGGTTAAAAGTAATATTTAAAGTTCATAAGCTAAAAGTCTTAAGTATAAAAATGTGTATTTTCCTTTGGTTCATGGAAATTGTATCAGAGTGAGTGTTCTGTACTTTTCTTAGTTTTTGGAAATGGCGACAGAGTGAGCGCTCTTTCTGTTAATGTTCCAATTCGCATGTTGGCCGCTCCGCTCCGTTTCTTCAGTCAGTAGAATAGAATAGAATAGAATTTTATTTGCCATTTGCACAGATACACTGCAGTACATGTGCATTGGAATTCTTGTGCATCCCTCCCCAGAGTCAAGCTTAAGGTTAAAATAATACGATAAAATAAGAAATAAAATAAAATAATCAAGAAATAAATAATACAAAAGAAGAGTAAGATAGTGCACTTAGAATACTGGAAGATTCTTAAGAAAATTAAGAAAATTAGGTGCCTAATATAGGCACACTGTCACTTCCTGTATGTGATGTTTCACATGGTGATCTTAACAGGCATATTGCACATGGTGATATTGCAAATATTTTAGAATATTTTGAATTGTTTCACATGGTGAATATAAGGACATATTTCACATAGTGATAACAGATTGTTTTTGACATTTGCACATTGACAGGGTTATGATATGTAGTAGCTTCTTCCCTCCTTAATGTCCTGTGCCACTGTTCTGACAGTGGCTGGGAAGAAGCTGTTGTGGAGGCGGGCTCTGTGGGCACTGATGCTCACCGGCCTGCGATGCCTCAGGTTGTAGCCTGAGTCCACCCATTGAAACAAAGCACGAGCTGGATGGTGTTTGTCTTTCAGGATGCTCTGTGCTTTGCGTCTGCAGCGCTCGGTGTACATTGAGTCCATGGTTGGAAGGCTGCATCCAGTGACCCTCTCTGCAGCTTTTATGACTCGTTGAAGCGACTTCCTCTCAGCCAGCGTGGTGTTGCCGTACCATACTGTGATGGCACTGGTGAGGATGCTTTCAACGAGTCCTCTGTAGGCTTGGATGAGCGGCTGGCGTCCAAGTCCCGCCTTCCTCAGCACTCTGATGAAGTGCAGTCTCTGCTGGGCTTTTCTCACTACCAATGTGGTGTTTTTGGCCCAGCTGAGATTCTCAGAGATGAGCAGGCCGAGGAATTTGTGGCTATCGGTTCGCTCCACCATAGTCCCTTTGATGGTGAGTGGCTGCAGAGGGGGCGCCCGTCTCCTAAAGTCCAGAATGAGTTCTTTTGTTTTTTCGAGGTTGAGCACAAGATCATTATCCTCACCGTAGACCGTGATCTTGTGCACCAGGTCCCTGTATGCTGACTCATCTCCCCCTCTGATGAGGCCGAGGACGGTCGTGTCGTCAGCATATTTTATAACGGCTGTGTTGTTCTGTGTGGTTGTGCAGTCATGTGTGTACAAGTTCGTTCAGTAACACAGAGATGGGCTCGTAAAGTTGAATGTGGTTGCACACGTTTCAGCCAGGGAACGTACAGTCTGTAAGTATTGTGTGTGTGTAGTTTTCAAAGTGGTATGTTTATTGTGTTGTGTTGTTAGCATTGTTTAGTGGGGTTTGTTTGCTAGCCGCATTACATTTTGCGTAGTGTCCTGTTGTTTAATTTAAATGTAAATTGTGTATTTATGTAGTCACCGTATTTTTGCGTAAGGGTACACGTGGTGAGAGCAGTACAGCATGACTGCGGATTTGCTTTACATATTTCTAATAATTTTTCTTTTTCTTTTTCTGCTCGTGCAGTTGAAATTTGATGAAGCAAAGACAGCCAAGAGCCAGTCCCTCCCAACTCCTCCTAATCAGGGTCAGGTAATGTAAAACACCTGTGATCTTTTGTCTGTCCCTGCTGTGGCTGCTCAGGTGCTGTATTCCTGGTGAAGAGTTCCGGTACAAGTTTTGAAATATCCTGTGGTGAGTTGGTCCTCCACTCTTCTTTTTAAATACATTTTCAATATGCAGCGTGAACTCTGTTAACAGTGCCTCCCCCCCCCCCCTCTTTTTCGGTTAACCTGCAGCATTGGTGTCTTACTGTTCTTTTGTCCCTGTTCTTTTGTAGACGTACTTTGCCCTGGTTGGACCTTAGTTTGAGCTTTGTTGACTTGTTTAGAGTGCTCCTTTCCATTTGGTTTTGTTAGAAAAATGCGTGTTACAAAATCATCTTTAACATAGCAAAATTAAATATTCATGTTCCTGATCCCAGTTAACGGGAGACAGAGATGCGAACGTCTGCCTCTTAATGGATCTGAGGAATCTTTTAGAACTGAATGCTACCTTTAGAAGTATGTTTGGGTTGATAACTGGCTTTGTGGAGTAGTGCGTGTGTGTCTGTGGGTTTAAAATAAACCCCGGTGAGTCTTTTATTGTCTGTTTATATTTTCAAAAAAAAAAAAAAATCTAACTGTTGTGTCCAGAACATGAATTTCACCCGGGAGTATTGTAAATGATTCTGTTTTTAACTCCAGACGGGGTTTTTTTGTATGCTTTTATTCTTTTAAATTCCATTTTGTTTGAAGACTTTTGTTTTAAAGGTACTTCCGGTTTAATCGTCTTTTACCGACCTACGGACATTTAACTGTGTATACCCCCTTCGATAATTTTAGCTCCTTGGCTGGAGATGGGAACAAGGTATTTTTCTTTTGTAACGTATTTATTTGTTTGTATTTGTAAACGTAACGGTGAGAGAACATTTCTGTGTAATTTTGTTGTAAAGGTTACCCCGAAAGTTAGCTTCGTCTCTCAAGCTAGCTTTAGCATTTTCTCGGCGGGTCTCTGCTAACCAGTTCTTGTTAGCGGTTCTGAAATTACGGTTTATTTGTACAATTAACGCAGCGTATGATATTTTTGTGCTTGTTTGTGTTTGTAAGAGCTCATTTTTGTTATTTGTCTGTCCTTTAGCTCTTACGGTGTTCGCAGAGGAAAGGAAAAAGGGAAGGACATTTATTTTTGTTCTATAAAAAGGCTAAAGCGTGAACTTAAAAAAAATCCTTTGAAGCACCTGTACGCTTTCATTGTCTGGCCGGGGTTTTCTGCAAGTATGTTGTTTTGAACTTTGACTGAAGGCTGATGATGGTTTAGGATTTCGATAAACCTGTAAAAACTAACTTTTCCATTTTCCCACGCGCCTATGGTGTCATCTCATCTGATCTTTCTTTGATGTTTTTGGTTTGAATTTGTCTGTAGCAAACCGTAGAAGAAGGCCGCAAAGCCGAGCAACAAATCTGGACCAGACCGCTGCTGCCGCCGCTGTCAAGAAGCCAGCAGCCACCAAGAAGCCCCAAGCAATCAAGGCAACAGCGAAGAAAGCTAAGAAACCTCCAAACAGCCCGAAGAAGGCGGCGAAAACTAACAAGCTTGCTGCCAACAAAACACACAAAAAGTCAATCAAATCATTTGAAACTCGTCAAAAAGCTCTTTTAAGAGCCACCCACATATTTCACTCAAGAGCACACTTCCAGCGGATATTCACTCGATACTCTTTCCCCAAAAGCATCATAACTACAATCATCATTAATCATTGTTAACCTGTCATCGCACTCATTCTGTCAGCGCTGGAAAACGCAGCCGCTGGCTCTGCAGGAGGGCAAAGATAAGGAAACATTTACCCCCCGAAAAAAAGACAAACCCTTATATAATGTGTCGCTGCTGTATGTTTGAAACTCTGACAAGAAATTTGAAATTATCATGCTACTGGCCATTTATTAGCCAACATATGACTGTGATTCATGCTCCACTTATTCGTTTTACCTAAACAGAAAGGATCTCAGTGATTCCATCAAGTGGCAACAACACCAATTCAAAGGTAAGTTCTGAAAATCGGATTCACATGCAATGATTTAAGCGCATTATTTCACAAATCATATCACTAAATGATTGTTTTATTATCTCTTTTGTTTTCTTTCAATTTTATGTGACCTTCCACTTGAAGTTCCACGATCACCTGATTGCCGAAGCTGCGGGTTTTTGCAGGGCTCCTGACTGAGCCAGGATCTGCTGTGTCCACTATTCTACACATACCTGCCGAGCTCACCGATCAGAAAGCGGCGTGCTGCTCGTGCACAGGTCAGGCTAACGCAATC
This sequence comes from Toxotes jaculatrix, assembly GCF_017976425.1. Lineage (NCBI taxonomy): Eukaryota > Metazoa > Chordata > Actinopteri > Toxotidae > Toxotes > Toxotes jaculatrix. The sequence continues at coordinate 26,081,882 of NC_054407.1, read as the reverse complement.
AGTATCACCTGCTCCGCCTGCTGCCTCATCAGTCAAACGGCTTCAGCTGGACCAGAAGCGGAGTTACGGCGTTGAATCCCTTATCATGCTACTGGCCATTTATTAGCCAACACATGACTGTGATTCATGCTCCACTTATTCGTTTTTACCTAAACAGAAAGGATCTCAGTGATTCGATGAAGTGTGTACAACACCAGTTCAAAGGTAAGTTCTGAAAATCGGATTCACATGCAATGATTTAAGCTCATTATTTCACAAATCATATTACTAAATGATTGTTTTATTCAATCCTTTGTTGTACTGCAGTGATTGATTATCTACCGGACACATTTCAGACTGTCAGAACTCCGATTCACGTCCGATTCTATTATGAATTAAAGGGAAAAACGAAGGTAAACAGATGACACACACACTGTCGCAGGACGTAACTCAGCCGGTGGCCTCCACCAACATGCGTGTGTTTGTAGATGCCGAAAACACTGGTGTTTAACGAAAAAATACAGTCAAGAGTTGAATGTTTTTGCACCGTATCTCTGAACAAACCCTTCGTCTCGCTGTCAAAGTCGTTTAATTGGGCTTCTGCTGGATTTTAAAACATTTAGAAGAGAAATCACGGAGAAAAGACACCGAGCGGCGGAGGATGGGAGAGCTTTAAACGCTTTAAAACAAAATGGAGAAAAATCTTAAGGTTTACATGGATTCCACATGAAGAGAAATTCCTACGCTATCACTTCGATTCGATTTTAGGCTTTACTACTTCCACCAAACGTGTATTTTACAGATTTAATGCGACAGAGAAAGCACAAGTGGCTCCTGTATTCCTGCAGCAGCAGAGAGCGGCGGGCTGGGTTGAGTCTCCGCGGTTCTCACGGTGGGTATAAATTAATGTCTTAGCAGGGAACTGTGTATCATTCCAATCCGAGTCGTTGACAGGAGCTGTTCGACAACAAGACGGCAGAGGTCTCTCCAGCTGCGCCCGCCGCCACAGCTGCACCCGCCGCTCCAGCTGCAACCGCCGTCACAGCCGCCCCAGCCGCACCGGCGAAAGCACCGTAGAAGAAGGCCGCAAAGCCGAGCAACAAATCTGGACCAGACCGCTGCTGCCGCCGCTGTCAAGAAGCCAGCAGCCACCAAGAAGCCCCAAGCAATCAAGGCAACAGCGAAGAAAGCTAAGAAACCTCCAAACAGCCCGAAGAAGGCGGCGAAAACTAACAAGCTTGCTGCCAACAAAACACACAAAAAGTCCATCAAATCATTTGAAACTCGTCAAAAAGCTCTTTTAAGAGCCACCCACATATTTCACTCAAGAGCACACTTCCAGCGGATATTCACTCGATACTCTTTCCCCAAAAGCATCATAACTACAATCATCATTAATCATTGTTAACCTGTCATCGCACTCATTCTGTCAGCGCTGGAAAACGCAGCCGCTGGCTCTGCAGGAGGGCAAAGATAAGGAAACATTTACCCCCCGAAAAAAAGACAAACCCTTATATAATGTGTCGCTGCTGTATGTTTGAAACTCTGACAAGAAATTTGAAATTATCATGCTACTGGCCATTTATTAGCCAACATATGACTGTGATTCATGCTCCACTTATTCGTTTTACCTAAACAGAAAGGATCTCAGTGATTCCATCAAGTGGCGACAACACCAATTCAAAGGTAAGTTCTGAAAATCGGATTCACATGCAATGATTTAAGCGCATTATTTCACAAATCATATCACTAAATGATTGTTTTATTATCTCCTTTGTTTTCTTTCAATTTTATGTGACCTTCCACTTGAAGTTCCACGATCACCTGATTGCCGAAGCTGCGGGTTTTTGCAGGGCTCCTGACTGAGCCAGGATCTGCTGTGTCCACTATTTTACACATACCTGCCGAGCTCACCGATCAGAAAGCGGCGTGCTGCTCGTGCACAGGTCAGGCTAACGCAATCAGTATCACCTGCTCCGCCTGCTGCCTCATCAGTCAAACGGCTTCAGCTGGACCAGAAGCGGAGTTACGGCGTTGAATCCCTTATCATGCTACTGGCCATTTATTAGCCAACACATGACTGTGATTCATGCTCCACTTATTCGTTTTTACCTAAACAGAAAGGATCTCAGTGATTCGATGAAGTGTGTACAACACCAGTTCAAAGGTAAGTTCTGAAAATCGGATTCACATGCAATGATTTAAGCTCATTATTTCACAAATCATATTACTAAATGATTGTTTTATTCTCTCCTTTGTTGTACTGCAGTGATTGATTATCTACCGGACACATTTCAGACTGTCAGAACTCCGATTCACGTCCGATTCTATTATGAATTAAAGGGAAAAACGAAGGTAAACAGATGACACACACACTGTCGCAGGACGTAACTCAGCCGGTGGCCTCCACCAACATGCGTGTGTTTGTAGATGCCGAAAACACTGGTGTTTAACGAAAAAATACAGTCAAGAGTTGAATGTTTTTGCACCGTATCTCTGAACAAACCCTTCGTCTCGCTGTCAAAGTCGTTTAATTGGGCTTCTGCTGGATTTTAAAACATTTAGAAGAGAAATCACGGAGAAAAGACACCGAGCGGCGGAGGATGGGAGAGCTTTAAACGCTTTAAAACAAAATGGAGAAAAATCTTAAGGTTTACATGGATTCCACATGAAGAGAAATTCCTACGCTATCACTTCGATTCGATTTTAGGCTTTACTACTTCCACCAAACGTGTGTTTTACAGATTTAATGCGACAGAGAAAGCACAAGTGGCTCCTGTATTCCTGCAGCAGCAGAGAGCGGCGGGCTGGGTTGAGTCTCCGCGGTTCTCACGGTGGGTATAAATTAATGTCTTAGCAGGGAACTGTGTATCATTCCAATCCGAGTCGTTGACAGGAGCTGTTCGACAACAAGACGGCAGAGGTCTCTCCAGCTGCGCCCGCCGCCACAGCTGCACCCGCCGCTCCAGCTGCAACCGCCGTCACAGCCGCCCCAGCCGCACCGGCGAAAGCACCGTAGAAGAAGGCCGCAAAGCCGAGCAACAAATCTGGACCAGACCGCTGCTGCCGCCGCTGTCAAGAAGCCAGCAGCCACCAAGAAGCCCCAAGCAATCAAGGCAACAGCGAAGAAAGCTAAGAAACCTCCAAACAGCCCGAAGAAGGCGGCGAAAACTAACAAGCTTGCTGCCAACAAAACAGACAAAAAGTCCATCAAATCATTTGAAACTCGTCAAAAAGCTCTTTTAAGAGCCACCCACATATTTCACTCAAGAGCACACTTCCAGCGGATATTCACTCGATACTCTTTCCCCAAAAGCATCATAACTACAATCATCATTAATCATTGTTAACCTGTCATCGCACTCATTCTGTCAGCGCTGGAAAACGCAGCCGCTGGCTCTGCAGGAGGGCAAAGATAAGGAAACATTTACCCCCCGAAAAAAAGACAAACCCTTATATAATGTGTCGCTGCTGTATGTTTGAAACTCTGACAAGAAATTTGAAATTATCATGCTACTGGCCATTTATTAGCCAACATATGACTGTGATTCATGCTCCACTTATTCGTTTTACCTAAACAGAAAGGATCTCAGTGATTCCATCAAGTGGCGACAACACCAATTCAAAGGTAAGTTCTGAAAATCGGATTCACATGCAATGATTTAAGCGCATTATTTCACAAATCATATCACTAAATGATTGTTTTATTATCTCCTTTGTTTTCTTTCAATTTTATGTGACCTTCCACTTGAAGTTCCTCGATCACCTGATTGCCGAAGCTGCGGGTTTTTGCAGGGCTCCTGACTGAGCCAGGATCTGCTGTGTCCACTATTCTACACATACCTGCCGAGCTCACCGATCAGAAAGCGGCGTGCTGCTCGTGCACAGGTCAGGCTAACGCAATCAGTATCACCTGCTCCGCCTGCTGCCTCATCAGTCAAACGGCTTCAGCTGGACCAGAAGCGGAGTTACGGCGTTGAATCCCTTATCATGCTACTGGCCATTTATTAGCCAACACATGACTGTGATTCATGCTCCACTTATTCGTTTTTACCTAAACAGAAAGGATCTCAGTGATTCGATGAAGTGTGTACAACACCAGTTCAAAGGTAAGTTCTGAAAATCGGATTCACATGCAATGATTTAAGCTCATTATTTCACAAATCATATTACTAAATGATTGTTTTATTCTCTCCTTTGTTGTACTGCAGTGATTGATTATCTACCGGACACATTTCAGACTGTCAGAACTCCGATTCACGTCCGATTCTATTATGAATTAAAGGGAAAAACGAAGGTAAACAGATGACACACACACTGTCGCAGGACGTAACTCAGCCGGTGGCCTCCATCAACATGCGTGTGTTTGTAGATGCCGAAAACACTGGTGTTTAACGAAAAAATACAGTCAAGAGTTGAATGTTTTTGCACCGTATCTCTGAACAAACCCTTCGTCTCGCTGTCAAAGTCGTTTAATTGGGCTTCTGCTGGATTTTAAAACATTTAGAAGAGAAATCACGGAGAAAAGACACCGAGCGGCGGAGGATGGGAGAGCTTTAAACGCTTTAAAACAAAATGGAGAAAAATCTTAAGGTTTACATGGATTCCACATGAAGAGAAATTCCTACGCTATCACTTCGATTCGATTTTAGGCTTTACTACTTCCACCAAACGTGTATTTTACAGATTTAATGCGACAGAGAAAGCACAAGTGGCTCCTGTATTCCTGCAGCAGCAGAGAGCGGCGGGCTGGGTTGAGACTCCGCGGTTCTCACGGTGGGTATAAATTAATGTCTTAGCAGGGAACTGTGTATCATTCCAATCCGAGTCGTTGACAGGAGCTGTTCGACAACAAGACGGCAGAGGTCTCTCCAGCTGCGCCCGCCGCCACAGCTGCACCCGCCGCTCCAGCTGCAACCGCCGTCACAGCCGCCCCAGCCGCACCGGCGAAAGCACCGTAGAAGAAGGCCGCAAAGCCGAGCAACAAATCTGGACCAGACCGCTGCTGCCGCCGCTGTCAAGAAGCCAGCAGCCACCAAGAAGCCCAAAGCAATCAAGGCAACAGCGAAGAAAGCTAAGAAACCTCCAAACAGCCCGAAGAAGGCGGCGAAAACTAACAAGCTTGCTGCCAACAAAACACACAAAAAGTCCATCAAATCATTTGAAACTCGTCAAAAAGCTCTTTTAAGAGCCACCCACATATTTCACTCAAGAGCACACTTCCAGCGGATATTCACTCGATACTCTTTCCCCAAAAGCATCATAACTACAATCATCATTAATCATTGTTAACCTGTCATCGCACTCATTCTGTCAGCGCTGGAAAACGCAGCCGCTGGCTCTGCAGGAGGGCAAAGATAAGGAAACATTTACCCCCCGAAAAAAAGACAAACCCTTATATAATGTGTCGCTGCTGTATGTTTGAAACTCTGACAAGAAATTTGAAATTATCATGCTACTGGCCATTTATTAGCCAACATATGACTGTGATTCATGCTCCACTTATTCGTTTTACCTAAACAGAAAGGATCTCAGTGATTCCATCAAGTGGCGACAACACCAATTCAAAGGTAAGTTCTGAAAATCGGATTCACATGCAATGATTTAAGCGCATTATTTCACAAATCATATCACTAAATGATTGTTTTATTATCTCCTTTGTTTTCTTTCAATTTTATGTGACCTTCCACTTGAAGTTCCACGATCACCTGATTGCCGAAGCTGCGGGTTTTTGCAGGGCTCCTGACTGAGCCAGGATCTGCTGTGTCCACTATTCTACACATACCTGCCGAGCTCACCGATCAGAAAGCGGCGTGCTGCTCGTGCACAGGTCAGGCTAACGCAATCAGTATCACCTGCTCCGCCTGCTGCCTCATCAGTCAAACGGCTTCAGCTGGACCAGAAGCGGAGTTACGGCGTTGAATCCCTTATCATGCTACTGGCCATTTATTAGCCAACACATGACTGTGATTCATGCTCCACTTATTCGTTTTTACCTAAACAGAAAGGATCTCAGTGATTCGATGAAGTGTGTACAACACCAGTTCAAAGGTAAGTTCTGAAAATCGGATTCACATGCAATGATTTAAGCTCATTATTTCACAAATCATATTACTAAATGATTGTTTTATTCTCTCCTTTGTTGTACTGCAGTGATTGATTATCTACCGGACACATTTCAGACTGTCAGAACTCCGATTCACGTCCGATTCTATTATGAATTAAAGGGAAAAACGAAGGTAAACAGATGACACACACACTGTCGCAGGACGTAACTCAGCCGGTGGCCTCCACCAACATGCGTGTGTTTGTAGATGCCGAAAACACTGGTGTTTAACGAAAAAATACAGTCAAGAGTTGAATGTTTTTGCACCGTATCTCTGAACAAACCCTTCGTCTCGCTGTCAAAGTCGTTTAATTGGGCTTCTGCTGGATTTTAAAACATTTAGAAGAGAAATCACGGAGAAAAGACACCGAGCGGCGGAGGATGGGAGAGCTTTAAACGCTTTAAAACAAAATGGAGAAAAATCTTAAGGTTTACATGGATTCCACATGAAGAGAAATTCCTACGCTATCACTTCGATTCGATTTTAGGCTTTACTACTTCCACCAAACGTGTGTTTTACAGATTTAATGCGACAGAGAAAGCACAAGTGGCTCCTGTATTCCTGCAGCAGCAGAGAGCGGCGGGCTGGGTTGAGTCTCCGCGGTTCTCACGGTGGGTATAAATTAATGTCTTAGCAGGGAACTGTGTATCATTCCAATCCGAGTCGTTGACAGGAGCTGTTCGACAACAAGACGGCAGAGGTCTCTCCAGCTGCGCCCGCCGCCACAGCTGCACCCGCCGCTCCAGCTGCAACCGCCGTCACAGCCGCCCCAGCCGCACCGGCGAAAGCACCGTAGAAGAAGGCCGCAAAGCCGAGCAACAAATCTGGACCAGACCGCTGCTGCCGCCGCTGTCAAGAAGCCAGCAGCCACCAAGAAGCCCCAAGCAATCAAGGCAACAGCGAAGAAAGCTAAGAAACCTCCAAACAGCCCGAAGAAGGCGGCGAAAACTAACAAGCTTGCTGCCAACAAAACACACAAAAAGTCAATCAAATCATTTGAAACTCGTCAAAAAGCTCTTTTAAGAGCCACCCACATATTTCACTCAAGAGCACACTTCCAGCGGATATTCACTCGATACTCTTTCCCCAAAAGCATCATAACTACAATCAACATTAATCATTGTTAACCTGTCATCGCACTCATTCTGTCAGCGCTGGAAAACGCAGCCGCTGGCTCTGCAGGAGGGCAAAGATAAGGAAACATTTACCCCCCGAAAAAAAGACAAACCCTTATATAATGTGTCGCTGCTCTATGTTTGAAACTCTGACAAGAAATTTGAAATTATCATGCTACTGGCCATTTATTAGCCAACATATGACTGTGATTCATGCTCCACTTATTCGTTTTACCTAAACAGAAAGGATCTCAGTGATTCCATCAAGTGGCGACAACACCAATTCAAAGGTAAGTACTGAAAATCGGATTCACATGCAATGATTTAAGCGCATTATTTCACAAATCATATCACTAAATGATTGTTTTATTATCTCCTTTGTTTTCTTTCAATTTTATGTGACCTTCCACTTGAAGTTCCACGATCACCTGATTGCCGAAGCTGCGGGGTTTTTGCAGGGCTCCTGACTGAGCCAGGATCTGCTGTGTCCACTATTCTACACATACCTGCCGAGCTCACCGATCAGAAAGCGGCGTGCTGCTCGTGCACAGGTCAGGCTAACGCAATCAGTATCACCTGCTCCGCCTGCTGCCTCATCAGTCAAACGGCTTCAGCTGGACCAGAAGCGGAGTTACGGCGTTGAATCCCTTATCATGCTACTGGCCATTTATTAGCCAACACATGACTGTGATTCATGCTCCACTTATTCGTTTTTACCTAAACAGAAAGGATCTCAGTGATTCGATGAAGTGTGTACAACACCAGTTCAAAGGTAAGTTCTGAAAATCGGATTCACATGCAATGATTTAAGCTCATTATTTCACAAATCATATTACTAAATGATTGTTTTATTCTCTCCTTTGTTGTACTGCAGTGATTGATTATCTACCGGACACATTTCAGACTGTCAGAACTCCGATTCACGTCCGATTCTATTATGAATTAAAGGGAAAAACGAAGGTAAACAGATGACACACACACTGTCGCAGGACGTAACTCAGCCGGTGGCCTCCACCAACATGCGTGTGTTTGTAGATGCCGAAAACACTGGTGTTTAACGAAAAAATACAGTCAAGATTTGAATGTTTTTGCACCGTATCTCTGAACAAACCCTTCGTCTCGCTGTCAAAGTCGTTTAATTGGGCTTCTGCTGGATTTTAAAACATTTAGAAGAGAAATCACGGAGAAAAGACACCGAGCGGCGGAGGATGGGAGAGCTTTAAACGCTTTAAAACAAAATGGAGAAAAATCTTAAGGTTTACATGGATTCCACATGAAGAGAAATTCCTACGCTATCACTTCGATTCGATTTTAGGCTTTACTACTTCCACCAAACGTGTGTTTTACAGATTTAATGCGACAGAGAAAGCACAAGTGGCTCCTGTATTCCTGCAGCAGCAGAGAGCGGCGGGCTGGGTTGAGTCTCCGCGGTTCTCACGGTGGGTATAAATTAATGTCTTAGCAGGGAACTGTGTATCATTCCAATCCGAGTCGTTGACAGGAGCTGTTCGACAACAAGACGGCAGAGGTCTCTCCAGCTGCGCCCGCCGCCACAGCTGCACCCGCCGCTCCAGCTGCAACCGCCGTCACAGCCGCCCCAGCCGCACCGGCGAAAGCACCGTAGAAGAAGGCCGCAAAGCCGAGCAACAAATCTGGACCAGACCGCTGCTGCCGCCGCTGTCAAGAAGCCAGCAGCCACCAAGAAGCCCCAAGCAATCAAGGCAACAGCGAAGAAAGCTAAGAAACCTCCAAACAGCCCGAAGAAGGCGGCGAAAACTAACAAGCTTGCTGCCAACAAAACACACAAAAAGTCAATCAAATCATTTGAAACTCGTCAAAAAGCTCTTTTAAGAGCCACCCACATATTTCACTCAAGAGCACACTTCCAGCGGATATTCACTCGATACTCTTTCCCCAAAAGCATCATAACTACAATCATCATTAATCATTGTTAACCTGTCATCGCACTCATTCTGTCAGCGCTGGAAAACGCAGCCGCTGGCTCTGCAGGAGGGCAAAGATAAGGAAACATTTACCCCCCGAAAAAAAGACAAACCCTTATATAATGTGTCGCTGCTGTATGTTTGAAACTCTGACAAGAAATTTGAAATTATCATGCTACTGGCCATTTATTAGCCAACATATGACTGTGATTCATGCTCCACTTATTCGTTTTACCTAAACAGAAAGGATCTCAGTGATTCCATCAAGTGGCAACAACACCAATTCAAAGGTAAGTTCTGAAAATCGGATTCACATGCAATGATTTAAGCGCATTATTTCACAAATCATATCACTAAATGATTGTTTTATTATCTCTTTTGTTTTCTTTCAATTTTATGTGACCTTCCACTTGAAGTTCCACGATCACCTGATTGCCGAAGCTGCGGGTTTTTGCAGGGCTCCTGACTGAGCCAGGATCTGCTGTGTCCACTATTCTACACATACCTGCCGAGCTCACCGATCAGAAAGCGGCGTGCTGCTCGTGCACAGGTCAGGCTAACGCAATCAGTATCACCTGCTCCGCCTGCTGCCTCATCAGTCAAACGGCTTCAGCTGGACCAGAAGCGGAGTTACGGCGTTGAATCCCTTATCATGCTACTGGCCATTTATTAGCCAACACATGACTGTGATTCATGCTCCACTTATTCGTTTTTACCTAAACAGAAAGGATCTCAGTGATTCGATGAAGTGTGTACAACACCAGTTCAAAGGTAAGTTCTGAAAATCGGATTCACATGCAATGATTTAAGCTCATTATTTCACAAATCATATTACTAAATGATTGTTTTATTCAATCCTTTGTTGTACTGCAGTGATTGATTATCTACCGGACACATTTCAGACTGTCAGAACTCCGATTCACGTCCGATTCTATTATGAATTAAAGGGAAAAACGAAGGTAAACAGATGACACACACACTGTCGCAGGACGTAACTCAGCCGGTGGCCTCCACCAACATGCGTGTGTTTGTAGATGCCGAAAACACTGGTGTTTAACGAAAAAATACAGTCAAGAGTTGAATGTTTTTGCACCGTATCTCTGAACAAACCCTTCGTCTCGCTGTCAAAGTCGTTTAATTGGGCTTCTGCTGGATTTTAAAACATTTAGAAGAGAAATCACGGAGAAAAGACACCGAGCGGCGGAGGATGGGAGAGCTTTAAACGCTTTAAAACAAAATGGAGAAAAATCTTAAGGTTTACATGGATTCCACATGAAGAGAAATTCCTACGCTATCACTTCGATTCGATTTTAGGCTTTACTACTTCCACCAAACGTGTATTTTACAGATTTAATGCGACAGAGAAAGCACAAGTGGCTCCTGTATTCCTGCAGCAGCAGAGAGCGGCGGGCTGGGTTGAGTCTCCGCGGTTCTCACGGTGGGTATAAATTAATGTCTTAGCAGGGAACTGTGTATCATTCCAATCCGAGTCGTTGACAGGAGCTGTTCGACAACAAGACGGCAGAGGTCTCTCCAGCTGCGCCCGCCGCCACAGCTGCACCCGCCGCTCCAGCTGCAACCGCCGTCACAGCCGCCCCAGCCGCACCGGCGAAAGCACCGTAGAAGAAGGCCGCAAAGCCGAGCAACAAATCTGGACCAGACCGCTGCTGCCGCCGCTGTCAAGAAGCCAGCAGCCACCAAGAAGCCCCAAGCAATCAAGGCAACAGCGAAGAAAGCTAAGAAACCTCCAAACAGCCCGAAGAAGGCGGCGAAAACTAACAAGCTTGCTGCCAACAAAACACACAAAAAGTCCATCAAATCATTTGAAACTCGTCAAAAAGCTCTTTTAAGAGCCACCCACATATTTCACTCAAGAGCACACTTCCAGCGGATATTCACTCGATACTCTTTCCCCAAAAGCATCATAACTACAATCATCATTAATCATTGTTAACCTGTCATCGCACTCATTCTGTCAGCGCTGGAAAACGCAGCCGCTGGCTCTGCAGGAGGGCAAAGATAAGGAAACATTTACCCCCCGAAAAAAAGACAAACCCTTATATAATGTGTCGCTGCTGTATGTTTGAAACTCTGACAAGAAATTTGAAATTATCATGCTACTGGCCATTTATTAGCCAACATATGACTGTGATTCATGCTCCACTTATTCGTTTTACCTAAACAGAAAGGATCTCAGTGATTCCATCAAGTGGCGACAACACCAATTCAAAGGTAAGTTCTGAAAATCGGATTCACATGCAATGATTTAAGCGCATTATTTCACAAATCATATCACTAAATGATTGTTTTATTATCTCCTTTGTTTTCTTTCAATTTTATGTGACCTTCCACTTGAAGTTCCACGATCACCTGATTGCCGAAGCTGCGGGTTTTTGCAGGGCTCCTGACTGAGCCAGGATCTGCTGTGTCCACTATTTTACACATACCTGCCGAGCTCACCGATCAGAAAGCGGCGTGCTGCTCGTGCACAGGTCAGGCTAACGCAATCAGTATCACCTGCTCCGCCTGCTGCCTCATCAGTCAAACGGCTTCAGCTGGACCAGAAGCGGAGTTACGGCGTTGAATCCCTTATCATGCTACTGGCCATTTATTAGCCAACACATGACTGTGATTCATGCTCCACTTATTCGTTTTTACCTAAACAGAAAGGATCTCAGTGATTCGATGAAGTGTGTACAACACCAGTTCAAAGGTAAGTTCTGAAAATCGGATTCACATGCAATGATTTAAGCTCATTATTTCACAAATCATATTACTAAATGATTGTTTTATTCTCTCCTTTGTTGTACTGCAGTGATTGATTATCTACCGGACACATTTCAGACTGTCAGAACTCCGATTCACGTCCGATTCTATTATGAATTAAAGGGAAAAACGAAGGTAAACAGATGACACACACACTGTCGCAGGACGTAACTCAGCCGGTGGCCTCCACCAACATGCGTGTGTTTGTAGATGCCGAAAACACTGGTGTTTAACGAAAAAATACAGTCAAGAGTTGAATGTTTTTGCACCGTATCTCTGAACAAACCCTTCGTCTCGCTGTCAAAGTCGTTTAATTGGGCTTCTGCTGGATTTTAAAACATTTAGAAGAGAAATCACGGAGAAAAGACACCGAGCGGCGGAGGATGGGAGAGCTTTAAACGCTTTAAAACAAAATGGAGAAAAATCTTAAGGTTTACATGGATTCCACATGAAGAGAAATTCCTACGCTATCACTTCGATTCGATTTTAGGCTTTACTACTTCCACCAAACGTGTGTTTTACAGATTTAATGCGACAGAGAAAGCACAAGTGGCTCCTGTATTCCTGCAGCAGCAGAGAGCGGCGGGCTGGGTTGAGTCTCCGCGGTTCTCACGGTGGGTATAAATTAATGTCTTAGCAGGGAACTGTGTATCATTCCAATCCGAGTCGTTGACAGGAGCTGTTCGACAACAAGACGGCAGAGGTCTCTCCAGCTGCGCCCGCCGCCACAGCTGCACCCGCCGCTCCAGCTGCAACCGCCGTCACAGCCGCCCCAGCCGCACCGGCGAAAGCACCGTAGAAGAAGGCCGCAAAGCCGAGCAACAAATCTGGACCAGACCGCTGCTGCCGCCGCTGTCAAGAAGCCAGCAGCCACCAAGAAGCCCCAAGCAATCAAGGCAACAGCGAAGAAAGCTAAGAAACCTCCAAACAGCCCGAAGAAGGCGGCGAAAACTAACAAGCTTGCTGCCAACAAAACAGACAAAAAGTCCATCAAATCATTTGAAACTCGTCAAAAAGCTCTTTTAAGAGCCACCCACATATTTCACTCAAGAGCACACTTCCAGCGGATATTCACTCGATACTCTTTCCCCAAAAGCATCATAACTACAATCATCATTAATCATTGTTAACCTGTCATCGCACTCATTCTGTCAGCGCTGGAAAACGCAGCCGCTGGCTCTGCAGGAGGGCAAAGATAAGGAAACATTTACCCCCCGAAAAAAAGACAAACCCTTATATAATGTGTCGCTGCTGTATGTTTGAAACTCTGACAAGAAATTTGAAATTATCATGCTACTGGCCATTTATTAGCCAACATATGACTGTGATTCATGCTCCACTTATTCGTTTTACCTAAACAGAAAGGATCTCAGTGATTCCATCAAGTGGCGACAACACCAATTCAAAGGTAAGTTCTGAAAATCGGATTCACATGCAATGATTTAAGCGCATTATTTCACAAATCATATCACTAAATGATTGTTTTATTATCTCCTTTGTTTTCTTTCAATTTTATGTGACCTTCCACTTGAAGTTCCTCGATCACCTGATTGCCGAAGCTGCGGGTTTTTGCAGGGCTCCTGACTGAGCCAGGATCTGCTGTGTCCACTATTCTACACATACCTGCCGAGCTCACCGATCAGAAAGCGGCGTGCTGCTCGTGCACAGGTCAGGCTAACGCAATCAGTATCACCTGCTCCGCCTGCTGCCTCATCAGTCAAACGGCTTCAGCTGGACCAGAAGCGGAGTTACGGCGTTGAATCCCTTATCATGCTACTGGCCATTTATTAGCCAACACATGACTGTGATTCATGCTCCACTTATTCGTTTTTACCTAAACAGAAAGGATCTCAGTGATTCGATGAAGTGTGTACAACACCAGTTCAAAGGTAAGTTCTGAAAATCGGATTCACATGCAATGATTTAAGCTCATTATTTCACAAATCATATTACTAAATGATTGTTTTATTCTCTCCTTTGTTGTACTGCAGTGATTGATTATCTACCGGACACATTTCAGACTGTCAGAACTCCGATTCACGTCCGATTCTATTATGAATTAAAGGGAAAAACGAAGGTAAACAGATGACACACACACTGTCGCAGGACGTAACTCAGCCGGTGGCCTCCATCAACATGCGTGTGTTTGTAGATGCCGAAAACACTGGTGTTTAACGAAAAAATACAGTCAAGAGTTGAATGTTTTTGCACCGTATCTCTGAACAAACCCTTCGTCTCGCTGTCAAAGTCGTTTAATTGGGCTTCTGCTGGATTTTAAAACATTTAGAAGAGAAATCACGGAGAAAAGACACCGAGCGGCGGAGGATGGGAGAGCTTTAAACGCTTTAAAACAAAATGGAGAAAAATCTTAAGGTTTACATGGATTCCACATGAAGAGAAATTCCTACGCTATCACTTCGATTCGATTTTAGGCTTTACTACTTCCACCAAACGTGTATTTTACAGATTTAATGCGACAGAGAAAGCACAAGTGGCTCCTGTATTCCTGCAGCAGCAGAGAGCGGCGGGCTGGGTTGAGACTCCGCGGTTCTCACGGTGGGTATAAATTAATGTCTTAGCAGGGAACTGTGTATCATTCCAATCCGAGTCGTTGACAGGAGCTGTTCGACAACAAGACGGCAGAGGTCTCTCCAGCTGCGCCCGCCGCCACAGCTGCACCCGCCGCTCCAGCTGCAACCGCCGTCACAGCCGCCCCAGCCGCACCGGCGAAAGCACCGTAGAAGAAGGCCGCAAAGCCGAGCAACAAATCTGGACCAGACCGCTGCTGCCGCCGCTGTCAAGAAGCCAGCAGCCACCAAGAAGCCCAAAGCAATCAAGGCAACAGCGAAGAAAGCTAAGAAACCTCCAAACAGCCCGAAGAAGGCGGCGAAAACTAACAAGCTTGCTGCCAACAAAACACACAAAAAGTCCATCAAATCATTTGAAACTCGTCAAAAAGCTCTTTTAAGAGCCACCCACATATTTCACTCAAGAGCACACTTCCAGCGGATATTCACTCGATACTCTTTCCCCAAAAGCATCATAACTACAATCATCATTAATCATTGTTAACCTGTCATCGCACTCATTCTGTCAGCGCTGGAAAACGCAGCCGCTGGCTCTGCAGGAGGGCAAAGATAAGGAAACATTTACCCCCCGAAAAAAAGACAAACCCTTATATAATGTGTCGCTGCTGTATGTTTGAAACTCTGACAAGAAATTTGAAATTATCATGCTACTGGCCATTTATTAGCCAACATATGACTGTGATTCATGCTCCACTTATTCGTTTTACCTAAACAGAAAGGATCTCAGTGATTCCATCAAGTGGCGACAACACCAATTCAAAGGTAAGTTCTGAAAATCGGATTCACATGCAATGATTTAAGCGCATTATTTCACAAATCATATCACTAAATGATTGTTTTATTATCTCCTTTGTTTTCTTTCAATTTTATGTGACCTTCCACTTGAAGTTCCACGATCACCTGATTGCCGAAGCTGCGGGTTTTTGCAGGGCTCCTGACTGAGCCAGGATCTGCTGTGTCCACTATTCTACACATACCTGCCGAGCTCACCGATCAGAAAGCGGCGTGCTGCTCGTGCACAGGTCAGGCTAACGCAATCAGTATCACCTGCTCCGCCTGCTGCCTCATCAGTCAAACGGCTTCAGCTGGACCAGAAGCGGAGTTACGGCGTTGAATCCCTTATCATGCTACTGGCCATTTATTAGCCAACACATGACTGTGATTCATGCTCCACTTATTCGTTTTTACCTAAACAGAAAGGATCTCAGTGATTCGATGAAGTGTGTACAACACCAGTTCAAAGGTAAGTTCTGAAAATCGGATTCACATGCAATGATTTAAGCTCATTATTTCACAAATCATATTACTAAATGATTGTTTTATTCTCTCCTTTGTTGTACTGCAGTGATTGATTATCTACCGGACACATTTCAGACTGTCAGAACTCCGATTCACGTCCGATTCTATTATGAATTAAAGGGAAAAACGAAGGTAAACAGATGACACACACACTGTCGCAGGACGTAACTCAGCCGGTGGCCTCCACCAACATGCGTGTGTTTGTAGATGCCGAAAACACTGGTGTTTAACGAAAAAATACAGTCAAGAGTTGAATGTTTTTGCACCGTATCTCTGAACAAACCCTTCGTCTCGCTGTCAAAGTCGTTTAATTGGGCTTCTGCTGGATTTTAAAACATTTAGAAGAGAAATCACGGAGAAAAGACACCGAGCGGCGGAGGATGGGAGAGCTTTAAACGCTTTAAAACAAAATGGAGAAAAATCTTAAGGTTTACATGGATTCCACATGAAGAGAAATTCCTACGCTATCACTTCGATTCGATTTTAGGCTTTACTACTTCCACCAAACGTGTGTTTTACAGATTTAATGCGACAGAGAAAGCACAAGTGGCTCCTGTATTCCTGCAGCAGCAGAGAGCGGCGGGCTGGGTTGAGTCTCCGCGGTTCTCACGGTGGGTATAAATTAATGTCTTAGCAGGGAACTGTGTATCATTCCAATCCGAGTCGTTGACAGGAGCTGTTCGACAACAAGACGGCAGAGGTCTCTCCAGCTGCGCCCGCCGCCACAGCTGCACCCGCCGCTCCAGCTGCAACCGCCGTCACAGCCGCCCCAGCCGCACCGGCGAAAGCACCGTAGAAGAAGGCCGCAAAGCCGAGCAACAAATCTGGACCAGACCGCTGCTGCCGCCGCTGTCAAGAAGCCAGCAGCCACCAAGAAGCCCCAAGCAATCAAGGCAACAGCGAAGAAAGCTAAGAAACCTCCAAACAGCCCGAAGAAGGCGGCGAAAACTAACAAGCTTGCTGCCAACAAAACACACAAAAAGTCAATCAAATCATTTGAAACTCGTCAAAAAGCTCTTTTAAGAGCCACCCACATATTTCACTCAAGAGCACACTTCCAGCGGATATTCACTCGATACTCTTTCCCCAAAAGCATCATAACTACAATCAACATTAATCATTGTTAACCTGTCATCGCACTCATTCTGTCAGCGCTGGAAAACGCAGCCGCTGGCTCTGCAGGAGGGCAAAGATAAGGAAACATTTACCCCCCGAAAAAAAGACAAACCCTTATATAATGTGTCGCTGCTCTATGTTTGAAACTCTGACAAGAAATTTGAAATTATCATGCTACTGGCCATTTATTAGCCAACATATGACTGTGATTCATGCTCCACTTATTCGTTTTACCTAAACAGAAAGGATCTCAGTGATTCCATCAAGTGGCGACAACACCAATTCAAAGGTAAGTACTGAAAATCGGATTCACATGCAATGATTTAAGCGCATTATTTCACAAATCATATCACTAAATGATTGTTTTATTATCTCCTTTGTTTTCTTTCAATTTTATGTGACCTTCCACTTGAAGTTCCACGATCACCTGATTGCCGAAGCTGCGGGGTTTTTGCAGGGCTCCTGACTGAGCCAGGATCTGCTGTGTCCACTATTCTACACATACCTGCCGAGCTCACCGATCAGAAAGCGGCGTGCTGCTCGTGCACAGGTCAGGCTAACGCAATCAGTATCACCTGCTCCGCCTGCTGCCTCATCAGTCAAACGGCTTCAGCTGGACCAGAAGCGGAGTTACGGCGTTGAATCCCTTATCATGCTACTGGCCATTTATTAGCCAACACATGACTGTGATTCATGCTCCACTTATTCGTTTTTACCTAAACAGAAAGGATCTCAGTGATTCGATGAAGTGTGTACAACACCAGTTCAAAGGTAAGTTCTGAAAATCGGATTCACATGCAATGATTTAAGCTCATTATTTCACAAATCATATTACTAAATGATTGTTTTATTCTCTCCTTTGTTGTACTGCAGTGATTGATTATCTACCGGACACATTTCAGACTGTCAGAACTCCGATTCACGTCCGATTCTATTATGAATTAAAGGGAAAAACGAAGGTAAACAGATGACACACACACTGTCGCAGGACGTAACTCAGCCGGTGGCCTCCACCAACATGCGTGTGTTTGTAGATGCCGAAAACACTGGTGTTTAACGAAAAAATACAGTCAAGAGTTGAATGTTTTTGCACCGTATCTCTGAACAAACCCTTCGTCTCGCTGTCAAAGTCGTTTAATTGGGCTTCTGCTGGATTTTAAAACATTTAGAAGAGAAATCACGGAGAAAAGACACCGAGCGGCGGAGGATGGGAGAGCTTTAAACGCTTTAAAACAAAATGGAGAAAAATCTTAAGGTTTACATGGATTCCACATGAAGAGAAATTCCTACGCTATCACTTCGATTCGATTTTAGGCTTTACTACTTCCACCAAACGTGTATTTTACAGATTTAATGCGACAGAGAAAGCACAAGTGGCTCCTGTATTCCTGCAGCAGCAGAGAGCGGCGGGCTGGGTTGAGTCTCCGCGGTTCTCACGGTGGGTATAAATTAATGTCTTAGCAGGGAACTGTGTATCATTCCAATCCGAGTCGTTGACAGGAGCTGTTCGACAACAAGACGGCAGAGGTCTCTCCAGCTGCGCCCGCCGCCACAGCTGCACCCGCCGCTCCAGCTGCAACCGCCGTCACAGCCGCCCCAGCCGCACCGGCGAAAGCACCGTAGAAGAAGGCCGCAAAGCCGAGCAACAAATCTGGACCAGACCGCTGCTGCCGCCGCTGTCAAGAAGCCAGCAGCCACCAAGAAGCCCCAAGCAATCAAGGCAACAGCGAAGAAAGCTAAGAAACCTCCAAACAGCCCGAAGAAGGCGGCGAAAACTAACAAGCTTGCTGCCAACAAAACACACAAAAAGTCCATCAAATCATTTGAAACTCGTCAAAAAGCTCTTTTAAGAGCCACCCACATATTTCACTCAAGAGCACACTTCCAGCGGATATTCACTCGATACTCTTTCCCCAAAAGCATCATAACTACAATCATCATTAATCATTGTTAACCTGTCATCGCACTCATTCTGTCAGCGCTGGAAAACGCAGCCGCTGGCTCTGCAGGAGGGCAAAGATAAGGAAACATTTACCCCCCGAAAAAAAGACAAACCCTTATATAATGTGTCGCTGCTGTATGTTTGAAACTCTGACAAGAAATTTGAAATTATCATGCTACTGGCCATTTATTAGCCAACATATGACTGTGATTCATGCTCCACTTATTCGTTTTACCTAAACAGAAAGGATCTCAGTGATTCCATCAAGTGGCGACAACACCAATTCAAAGGTAAGTTCTGAAAATCGGATTCACATGCAATGATTTAAGCGCATTATTTCACAAATCATATCACTAAATGATTGTTTTATTATCTCCTTTGTTTTCTTTCAATTTTATGTGACCTTCCACTTGAAGTTCCACGATCACCTGATTGCCGAAGCTGCGGGTTTTTGCAGGGCTCCTGACTGAGCCAGGATCTGCTGTGTCCACTATTTTACACATACCTGCCGAGCTCACCGATCAGAAAGCGGCGTGCTGCTCGTGCACAGGTCAGGCTAACGCAATCAGTATCACCTGCTCCGCCTGCTGCCTCATCAGTCAAACGGCTTCAGCTGGACCAGAAGCGGAGTTACGGCGTTGAATCCCTTATCATGCTACTGGCCATTTATTAGCCAACACATGACTGTGATTCATGCTCCACTTATTCGTTTTTACCTAAACAGAAAGGATCTCAGTGATTCGATGAAGTGTGTACAACACCAGTTCAAAGGTAAGTTCTGAAAATCGGATTCACATGCAATGATTTAAGCTCATTATTTCACAAATCATATTACTAAATGATTGTTTTATTCTCTCCTTTGTTGTACTGCAGTGATTGATTATCTACCGGACACATTTCAGACTGTCAGAACTCCGATTCACGTCCGATTCTATTATGAATTAAAGGGAAAAACGAAGGTAAACAGATGACACACACACTGTCGCAGGACGTAACTCAGCCGGTGGCCTCCACCAACATGCGTGTGTTTGTAGATGCCGAAAACACTGGTGTTTAACGAAAAAATACAGTCAAGAGTTGAATGTTTTTGCACCGTATCTCTGAACAAACCCTTCGTCTCGCTGTCAAAGTCGTTTAATTGGGCTTCTGCTGGATTTTAAAACATTTAGAAGAGAAATCACGGAGAAAAGACACCGAGCGGCGGAGGATGGGAGAGCTTTAAACGCTTTAAAACAAAATGGAGAAAAATCTTAAGGTTTACATGGATTCCACATGAAGAGAAATTCCTACGCTATCACTTCGATTCGATTTTAGGCTTTACTACTTCCACCAAACGTGTGTTTTACAGATTTAATGCGACAGAGAAAGCACAAGTGGCTCCTGTATTCCTGCAGCAGCAGAGAGCGGCGGGCTGGGTTGAGTCTCCGCGGTTCTCACGGTGGGTATAAATTAATGTCTTAGCAGGGAACTGTGTATCATTCCAATCCGAGTCGTTGACAGGAGCTGTTCGACAACAAGACGGCAGAGGTCTCTCCAGCTGCGCCCGCCGCCACAGCTGCACCCGCCGCTCCAGCTGCAACCGCCGTCACAGCCGCCCCAGCCGCACCGGCGAAAGCACCGTAGAAGAAGGCCGCAAAGCCGAGCAACAAATCTGGACCAGACCGCTGCTGCCGCCGCTGTCAAGAAGCCAGCAGCCACCAAGAAGCCCCAAGCAATCAAGGCAACAGCGAAGAAAGCTAAGAAACCTCCAAACAGCCCGAAGAAGGCGGCGAAAACTAACAAGCTTGCTGCCAACAAAACACACAAAAAGTCCATCAAATCATTTGAAACTCGTCAAAAAGCTCTTTTAAGAGCCACCCACATATTTCACTCAAGAGCACACTTCCAGCGGATATTCACTCGATACTCTTTCCCCAAAAGCATCATAACTACAATCATCATTAATCATTGTTAACCTGTCATCGCACTCATTCTGTCAGCGCTGGAAAACGCAGCCGCTGGCTCTGCAGGAGGGCAAAGATAAGGAAACATTTACCCCCCGAAAAAAAGACAAACCCTTATATAATGTGTCGCTGCTGTATGTTTGAAACTCTGACAAGAAATTTGAAATTATCATGCTACTGGCCATTTATTAGCCAACATATGACTGTGATTCATGCTCCACTTATTCGTTTTACCTAAACAGAAAGGATCTCAGTGATTCCATCAAGTGGCGACAACACCAATTCAAAGGTAAGTTCTGAAAATCGGATTCACATGCAATGATTTAAGCGCATTATTTCACAAATCATATCACTAAATGATTGTTTTATTATCTCCTTTGTTTTCTTTCAATTTTATGTGACCTTCCACTTGAAGTTCCACGATCACCTGATTGCCGAAGCTGCGGGTTTTTGCAGGGCTCCTGACTGAGCCAGGATCTGCTGTGTCCACTATTCTACACATACCTGCCGAGCTCACCGATCAGAAAGCGGCGTGCTGCTCGTGCACAGGTCAGGCTAACGCAATCAGTATCACCTGCTCCGCCTGCTGCCTCATCAGTCAAACGGCTTCAGCTGGACCAGAAGCGGAGTTACGGCGTTGAATCCCTTATCATGCTACTGGCCATTTATTAGCCAACACATGACTGTGATTCATGCTCCACTTATTCGTTTTTACCTAAACAGAAAGGATCTCAGTGATTCGATGAAGTGTGTACAACACCAGTTCAAAGGTAAGTTCTGAAAATCGGATTCACATGCAATGATTTAAGCTCATTATTTCACAAATCATATTACTAAATGATTGTTTTATTCTCTCCTTTGTTGTACTGCAGTGATTGATTATCTACCGGACACATTTCAGACTGTCAGAACTCCGATTCACGTCCGATTCTATTATGAATTAAAGGGAAAAACGAAGGTAAACAGATGACACACACACTGTCGCAGGACGTAACTCAGCCGGTGGCCTCCATCAACATGCGTGTGTTTGTAGATGCCGAAAACACTGGTGTTTAACGAAAAAATACAGTCAAGAGTTGAATGTTTTTGCACCGTATCTCTGAACAAACCCTTCGTCTCGCTGTCAAAGTCGTTTAATTGGGCTTCTGCTGGATTTTAAAACATTTAGAAGAGAAATCACGGAGAAAAGACACCGAGCGGCGGAGGATGGGAGAGCTTTAAACGCTTTAAAACAAAATGGAGAAAAATCTTAAGGTTTACATGGATTCCACATGAAGAGAAATTCCTACGCTATCACTTCGATTCGATTTTAGGCTTTACTACTTCCACCAAACGTGTATTTTACAGATTTAATGCGACAGAGAAAGCACAAGTGGCTCCTGTATTCCTGCAGCAGCAGAGAGCGGCGGGCTGGGTTGAGTCTCCGCGGTTCTCACGGTGGGTATAAATTAATGTCTTAGCAGGGAACTGTGTATCATTCCAATCCGAGTCGTTGACAGGAGCTGTTCGACAACAAGACGGCAGAGGTCTCTCCAGCTGCGCCCGCCGCCACAGCTGCACCCGCCGCTCCAGCTGCAACCGCCGTCACAGCCGCCCCAGCCGCACCGGCGAAAGCACCGTAGAAGAAGGCCGCAAAGCCGAGCAACAAATCTGGACCAGACCGCTGCTGCCGCCGCTGTCAAGAAGCCAGCAGCCACCAAGAAGCCCCAAGCAATCAAGGCAACAGCGAAGAAAGCTAAGAAACCTCCAAACAGCCCGAAGAAGGCGGCGAAAACTAACAAGCTTGCTGCCAACAAAACACACAAAAAGTCCATCAAATCATTTGAAACTCGTCAAAAAGCTCTTTTAAGAGCCACCCACATATTTCACTCAAGAGCACACTTCCAGCGGATATTCACTCGATACTCTTTCCCCAAAAGCATCATAACTACAATCATCATTAATCATTGTTAACCTGTCATCGCACTCATTCTGTCAGCGCTGGAAAACGCAGCCGCTGGCTCTGCAGGAGGGCAAAGATAAGGAAACATTTACCCCCCGAAAAAAAGACAAACCCTTATATAATGTGTCGCTGCTGTATGTTTGAAACTCTGACAAGAAATTTGAAATTATCATGCTACTGGCCATTTATTAGCCAACATATGACTGTGATTCATGCTCCACTTATTCGTTTTACCTAAACAGAAAGGATCTCAGTGATTCCATCAAGTGGCGACAACACCAATTCAAAGGTAAGTTCTGAAAATCGGATTCACATGCAATGATTTAAGCGCATTATTTCACAAATCATATCACTAAATGATTGTTTTATTATCTCCTTTGTTTTCTTTCAATTTTATGTGACCTTCCACTTGAAGTTCCTCGATCACCTGATTGCCGAAGCTGCGGGTTTTTGCAGGGCTCCTGACTGAGCCAGGATCTGCTGTGTCCACTATTCTACACATACCTGCCGAGCTCACCGATCAGAAAGCGGCGTGCTGCTCGTGCACAGGTCAGGCTAACGCAATCAGTATCACCTGCTCCGCCTGCTGCCTCATCAGTCAAACGGCTTCAGCTGGACCAGAAGCGGAGTTACGGCGTTGAATCCCTTATCATGCTACTGGCCATTTATTAGCCAACACATGACTGTGATTCATGCTCCACTTATTCGTTTTTACCTAAACAGAAAGGATCTCAGTGATTCGATGAAGTGTGTACAACACCAGTTCAAAGGTAAGTTCTGAAAATCGGATTCACATGCAATGATTTAAGCTCATTATTTCACAAATCATATTACTAAATGATTGTTTTATTCTCTCCTTTGTTGTACTGCAGTGATTGATTATCTACCGGACACATTTCAGACTGTCAGAACTCCGATTCACGTCCGATTCTATTATGAATTAAAGGGAAAAACGAAGGTAAACAGATGACACACACACTGTCGCAGGACGTAACTCAGCCGGTGGCCTCCATCAACATGCGTGTGTTTGTAGATGCCGAAAACACTGGTGTTTAACGAAAAAATACAGTCAAGAGTTGAATGTTTTTGCACCGTATCTCTGAACAAACCCTTCGTCTCGCTGTCAAAGTCGTTTAATTGGGCTTCTGCTGGATTTTAAAACATTTAGAAGAGAAATCACGGAGAAAAGACACCGAGCGGCGGAGGATGGGAGAGCTTTAAACGCTTTAAAACAAAATGGAGAAAAATCTTAAGGTTTACATGGATTCCACATGAAGAGAAATTCCTACGCTATCACTTCGATTCGATTTTAGGCTTTACTACTTCCACCAAACGTGTATTTTACAGATTTAATGCGACAGAGAAAGCACAAGTGGCTCCTGTATTCCTGCAGCAGCAGAGAGCGGCGGGCTGGGTTGAGACTCCGCGGTTCTCACGGTGGGTATAAATTAATGTCTTAGCAGGGAACTGTGTATCATTCCAATCCGAGTCGTTGACAGGAGCTGTTAGACAACAAGACGGCAGAGGTCTCTCCAGCTGCGCCCGCCGCCACAGCTGCACCCGCCGCTCCAGCTGCAACCGCCGTCACAGCCGCCCCAGCCGCACCGGCGAAAGCACCGTAGAAGAAGGCCGCAAAGCCGAGCAACAAATCTGGACCAGACCGCTGCTGCCGCCGCTGTCAAGAAGCCAGCAGCCACCAAGAAGCCCCAAGCAATCAAGGCAACAGCGAAGAAAGCTAAGAAACCTCCAAACAGCCCGAAGAAGGCGGCGAAAACTAACAAGCTTGCTGCCAACAAAACACACAAAAAGTCAATCAAATCATTTGAAACTCGTCAAAAAGCTCTTTTAAGAGCCACCCACATATTTCACTCAAGAGCACACTTCCAGCGGATATTCACTCGATACTCTTTCCCCAAAAGCATCATAACTACAATCAACATTAATCATTGTTAACCTGTCATCGCACTCATTCTGTCAGCGCTGGAAAACGCAGCCGCTGGCTCTGCAGGAGGGCAAAGATAAGGAAACATTTACCCCCCGAAAAAAAGACAAACCCTTATATAATGTGTCGCTGCTGTATGTTTGAAACTCTGACAAGAAATTTGAAATTATCATGCTACTGGCCATTTATTAGCCAACATATGACTGTGATTCATGCTCCACTTATTCGTTTTACCTAAACAGAAAGGATCTCAGTGATTCCATCAAGTGGCGACAACACCAATTCAAAGGTAAGTTCTGAAAATCGGATTCACATGCAATGATTTAAGCGCATTATTTCACAAATCATATCACTAAATGATTGTTTTATTATCTCCTTTGTTTTCTTTCAATTTTATGTGACCTTCCACTTGAAGTTCCACGATCACCTGATTGCCGAAGCTGCGGGGTTTTTGCAGGGCTCCTGACTGAGCCAGGATCTGCTGTGTCCACTATTCTACACATACCTGCCGAGCTCACCGATCAGAAAGCGGCGTGCTGCTCGTGCACAGGTCAGGCTAACGCAATCAGTATCACCTGCTCCGCCTGCTGCCTCATCAGTCAAACGGCTTCAGCTGGACCAGAAGCGGAGTTACGGCGTTGAATCCCTTATCATGCTACTGGCCATTTATTAGCCAACACATGACTGTGATTCATGCTCCACTTATTCGTTTTTACCTAAACAGAAAGGATCTCAGTGATTCGATGAAGTGTGTACAACACCAGTTCAAAGGTAAGTTCTGAAAATCGGATTCACATGCAATGATTTAAGCTCATTATTTCACAAATCATATTACTAAATGATTGTTTTATTCTCTCCTTTGTTGTACTGCAGTGATTGATTATCTACCGGACACATTTCAGACTGTCAGAACTCCGATTCACGTCCGATTCTATTATGAATTAAAGGGAAAAACGAAGGTAAACAGATGACACACACACTGTCGCAGGACGTAACTCAGCCGGTGGCCTCCACCAACATGCGTGTGTTTGTAGATGCCGAAAACACTGGTGTTTAACGAAAAAATACAGTCAAGATTTGAATGTTTTTGCACCGTATCTCTGAACAAACCCTTCGTCTCGCTGTCAAAGTCGTTTAATTGGGCTTCTGCTGGATTTTAAAACATTTAGAAGAGAAATCACGGAGAAAAGACACCGAGCGGCGGAGGATGGGAGAGCTTTAAACGCTTTAAAACAAAATGGAGAAAAATCTTAAGGTTTACATGGATTCCACATGAAGAGAAATTCCTACGCTATCACTTCGATTCGATTTTAGGCTTTACTACTTCCACCAAACGTGTGTTTTACAGATTTAATGCGACAGAGAAAGCACAAGTGGCTCCTGTATTCCTGCAGCAGCAGAGAGCGGCGGGCTGGGTTGAGTCTCCGCGGTTCTCACGGTGGGTATAAATTAATGTCTTAGCAGGGAACTGTGTATCATTCCAATCCGAGTCGTTGACAGGAGCTGTTCGACAACAAGACGGCAGAGGTCTCTCCAGCTGCGCCCGCCGCCACAGCTGCACCCGCCGCTCCAGCTGCAACCGCCGTCACAGCCGCCCCAGCCGCACCGGCGAAAGCACCGTAGAAGAAGGCCGCAAAGCCGAGCAACAAATCTGGACCAGACCGCTGCTGCCGCCGCTGTCAAGAAGCCAGCAGCCACCAAGAAGCCCCAAGCAATCAAGGCAACAGCGAAGAAAGCTAAGAAACCTCCAAACAGCCCGAAGAAGGCGGCGAAAACTAACAAGCTTGCTGCCAACAAAACAGACAAAAAGTCAATCAAATCATTTGAAACTCGTCAAAAAGCTCTTTTAAGAGCCACCCACATATTTCACTCAAGAGCACACTTCCAGCGGATATTCACTCGATACTCTTTCCCCAAAAGCATCATAACTACAATCATCATTAATCATTGTTAACCTGTCATCGCACTCATTCTGTCAGCGCTGGAAAACGCAGCCGCTGGCTCTGCAGGAGGGCAAAGATAAGGAAACATTTACCCCCCGAAAAAAAGACAAACCCTTATATAATGTGTCGCTGCTGTATGTTTGAAACTCTGACAAGAAATTTGAAATTATCATGCTACTGGCCATTTATTAGCCAACATATGACTGTGATTCATGCTCCACTTATTCGTTTTACCTAAACAGAAAGGATCTCAGTGATTCCATCAAGTGGCAACAACACCAATTCAAAGGTAAGTTCTGAAAATCGGATTCACATGCAATGATTTAAGCGCATTATTTCACAAATCATATCACTAAATGATTGTTTTATTATCTCTTTTGTTTTCTTTCAATTTTATGTGACCTTCCACTTGAAGTTCCACGATCACCTGATTGCCGAAGCTGCGGGTTTTTGCAGGGCTCCTGACTGAGCCAGGATCTGCTGTGTCCACTATTCTACACATACCTGCCGAGCTCACCGATCAGAAAGCGGCGTGCTGCTCGTGCACAGGTCAGGCTAACGCAATCAGTATCACCTGCTCCGCCTGCTGCCTCATCAGTCAAACGGCTTCAGCTGGACCAGAAGCGGAGTTACGGCGTTGAATCCCTTATCATGCTACTGGCCATTTATTAGCCAACACATGACTGTGATTCATGCTCCACTTATTCGTTTTTACCTAAACAGAAAGGATCTCAGTGATTCGATGAAGTGTGTACAACACCAGTTCAAAGGTAAGTTCTGAAAATCGGATTCACATGCAATGATTTAAGCTCATTATTTCACAAATCATATTACTAAATGATTGTTTTATTCTCTCCTTTGTTGTACTGCAGTGATTGATTATCTACCGGACACATTTCAGACTGTCAGAACTCCGATTCACGTCCGATTCTATTATGAATTAAAGGGAAAAACGAAGGTAAACAGATGACACACACACTGTCGCAGGACGTAACTCAGCCGGTGGCCTCCACCAACATGCGTGTGTTTGTAGATGCCGAAAACACTGGTGTTTAACGAAAAAATACAGTCAAGAGTTGAATGTTTTTGCACCGTATCTCTGAACAAACCCTTCGTCTCGCTGTCAAAGTCGTTTAATTGGGCTTCTGCTGGATTTTAAAACATTTAGAAGAGAAATCACGGAGAAAAGACACCGAGCGGCGGAGGATGGGAGAGCTTTAAACGCTTTAAAACAAAATGGAGAAAAATCTTAAGGTTTACATGGATTCCACATGAAGAGAAATTCCTACGCTATCACTTCGATTCGATTTTAGGCTTTACTACTTCCACCAAACGTGTATTTTACAGATTTAATGCGACAGAGAAAGCACAAGTGGCTCCTGTATTCCTGCAGCAGCAGAGAGCGGCGGGCTGGGTTGAGTCTCCGCGGTTCTCACGGTGGGTATAAATTAATGTCTTAGCAGGGAACTGTGTATCATTCCAATCCGAGTCGTTGACAGGAGCTGTTCGACAACAAGACGGCAGAGGTCTCTCCAGCTGCGCCCGCCGCCACAGCTGCACCCGCCGCTCCAGCTGCAACCGCCGTCACAGCCGCCCCAGCCGCACCGGCGAAAGCACCGTAGAAGAAGGCCGCAAAGCCGAGCAACAAATCTGGACCAGACCGCTGCTGCCGCCGCTGTCAAGAAGCCAGCAGCCACCAAGAAGCCCCAAGCAATCAAGGCAACAGCGAAGAAAGCTAAGAAACCTCCAAACAGCCCGAAGAAGGCGGCGAAAACTAACAAGCTTGCTGCCAACAAAACACACAAAAAGTCCATCAAATCATTTGAAACTCGTCAAAAAGCTCTTTTAAGAGCCACCCACATATTTCACTCAAGAGCACACTTCCAGCGGATATTCACTCGATACTCTTTCCCCAAAAGCATCATAACTACAATCATCATTAATCATTGTTAACCTGTCATCGCACTCATTCTGTCAGCGCTGGAAAACGCAGCCGCTGGCTCTGCAGGAGGGCAAAGATAAGGAAACATTTACCCCCCGAAAAAAAGACAAACCCTTATATAATGTGTCGCTGCTGTATGTTTGAAACTCTGACAAGAAATTTGAAATTATCATGCTACTGGCCATTTATTAGCCAACATATGACTGTGATTCATGCTCCACTTATTCGTTTTACCTAAACAGAAAGGATCTCAGTGATTCCATCAAGTGGCGACAACACCAATTCAAAGGTAAGTTCTGAAAATCGGATTCACATGCAATGATTTAAGCGCATTATTTCACAAATCATATCACTAAATGATTGTTTTATTATCTCCTTTGTTTTCTTTCAATTTTATGTGACCTTCCACTTGAAGTTCCACGATCACCTGATTGCCGAAGCTGCGGGTTTTTGCAGGGCTCCTGACTGAGCCAGGATCTGCTGTGTCCACTATTTTACACATACCTGCCGAGCTCACCGATCAGAAAGCGGCGTGCTGCTCGTGCACAGGTCAGGCTAACGCAATCAGTATCACCTGCTCCGCCTGCTGCCTCATCAGTCAAACGGCTTCAGCTGGACCAGAAGCGGAGTTACGGCGTTGAATCCCTTATCATGCTACTGGCCATTTATTAGCCAACACATGACTGTGATTCATGCTCCACTTATTCGTTTTTACCTAAACAGAAAGGATCTCAGTGATTCGATGAAGTGTGTACAACACCAGTTCAAAGGTAAGTTCTGAAAATCGGATTCACATGCAATGATTTAAGCTCATTATTTCACAAATCATATTACTAAATGATTGTTTTATTCTCTCCTTTGTTGTACTGCAGTGATTGATTATCTACCGGACACATTTCAGACTGTCAGAACTCCGATTCACGTCCGATTCTATTATGAATTAAAGGGAAAAACGAAGGTAAACAGATGACACACACACTGTCGCAGGACGTAACTCAGCCGGTGGCCTCCACCAACATGCGTGTGTTTGTAGATGCCGAAAACACTGGTGTTTAACGAAAAAATACAGTCAAGAGTTGAATGTTTTTGCACCGTATCTCTGAACAAACCCTTCGTCTCGCTGTCAAAGTCGTTTAATTGGGCTTCTGCTGGATTTTAAAACATTTAGAAGAGAAATCACGGAGAAAAGACACCGAGCGGCGGAGGATGGGAGAGCTTTAAACGCTTTAAAACAAAATGGAGAAAAATCTTAAGGTTTACATGGATTCCACATGAAGAGAAATTCCTACGCTATCACTTCGATTCGATTTTAGGCTTTACTACTTCCACCAAACGTGTGTTTTACAGATTTAATGCGACAGAGAAAGCACAAGTGGCTCCTGTATTCCTGCAGCAGCAGAGAGCGGCGGGCTGGGTTGAGTCTCCGCGGTTCTCACGGTGGGTATAAATTAATGTCTTAGCAGGGAACTGTGTATCATTCCAATCCGAGTCGTTGACAGGAGCTGTTCGACAACAAGACGGCAGAGGTCTCTCCAGCTGCGCCCGCCGCCACAGCTGCACCCGCCGCTCCAGCTGCAACCGCCGTCACAGCCGCCCCAGCCGCACCGGCGAAAGCACCGTAGAAGAAGGCCGCAAAGCCGAGCAACAAATCTGGACCAGACCGCTGCTGCCGCCGCTGTCAAGAAGCCAGCAGCCACCAAGAAGCCCCAAGCAATCAAGGCAACAGCGAAGAAAGCTAAGAAACCTCCAAACAGCCCGAAGAAGGCGGCGAAAACTAACAAGCTTGCTGCCAACAAAACACACAAAAAGTCCATCAAATCATTTGAAACTCGTCAAAAAGCTCTTTTAAGAGCCACCCACATATTTCACTCAAGAGCACACTTCCAGCGGATATTCACTCGATACTCTTTCCCCAAAAGCATCATAACTACAATCAACATTAATCATTGTTAACCTGTCATCGCACTCATTCTGTCAGCGCTGGAAAACGCAGCCGCTGGCTCTGCAGGAGGGCAAAGATAAGGAAACATTTACCCCCCGAAAAAAAGACAAACCCTTATATAATGTGTCGCTGCTGTATGTTTGAAACTCTGACAAGAAATTTGAAATTATCATGCTACTGGCCATTTATTAGCCAACATATGACTGTGATTCATGCTCCACTTATTCGTTTTACCTAAACAGAAAGGATCTCAGTGATTCCATCAAGTGGCGACAACACCAATTCAAAGGTAAGTTCTGAAAATCGGATTCACATGCAATGATTTAAGCGCATTATTTCACAAATCATATCACTAAATGATTGTTTTATTATCTCCTTTGTTTTCTTTCAATTTTATGTGACCTTCCACTTGAAGTTCCACGATCACCTGATTGCCGAAGCTGCGGGTTTTTGCAGGGCTCCTGACTGAGCCAGGATCTGCTGTGTCCACTATTTTACACATACCTGCCGAGCTCACCGATCAGAAAGCGGCGTGCTGCTCGTGCACAGGTCAGGCTAACGCAATCAGTATCACCTGCTCCGCCTGCTGCCTCATCAGTCAAACGGCTTCAGCTGGACCAGAAGCGGAGTTACGGCGTTGAATCCCTTATCATGCTACTGGCCATTTATTAGCCAACACATGACTGTGATTCATGCTCCACTTATTCGTTTTTACCTAAACAGAAAGGATCTCAGTGATTCGATGAAGTGTGTACAACACCAGTTCAAAGGTAAGTTCTGAAAATCGGATTCACATGCAATGATTTAAGCTCATTATTTCACAAATCATATTACTAAATGATTGTTTTATTCTCTCCTTTGTTGTACTGCAGTGATTGATTATCTACCGGACACATTTCAGACTGTCAGAACTCCGATTCACGTCCGATTCTATTATGAATTAAAGGGAAAAACGAAGGTAAACAGATGACACACACACTGTCGCAGGACGTAACTCAGCCGGTGGCCTCCATCAACATGCGTGTGTTTGTAGATGCCGAAAACACTGGTGTTTAACGAAAAAATACAGTCAAGAGTTGAATGTTTTTGCACCGTATCTCTGAACAAACCCTTCGTCTCGCTGTCAAAGTCGTTTAATTGGGCTTCTGCTGGATTTTAAAACATTTAGAAGAGAAATCACGGAGAAAAGACACCGAGCGGCGGAGGATGGGAGAGCTTTAAACGCTTTAAAACAAAATGGAGAAAAATCTTAAGGTTTACATGGATTCCACATGAAGAGAAATTCCTACGCTATCACTTCGATTCGATTTTAGGCTTTACTACTTCCACCAAACGTGCATTTTACAGATTTAATGCGACAGAGAAAGCACAAGTGGCTCCTGTATTCCTGCAGCAGCAGAGAGCGGCGGGCTGGGTTGAGTCTCCGCGGTTCTCACGGTGGGTATAAATTAATGTCTTAGCAGGGAACTGTGTATCATTCCAATCCGAGTCGTTGACAGGAGCTGTTCGACAACAAGACGGCAGAGGTCTCTCCAGCTGCGCCCGCCGCCACAGCTGCACCCGCCGCCACAGCTGCACCCGCCGCTCCAGCTGCAACCGCCGTCACAGCCGCCCCAGCCGCACCGGCGAAAGCACCGTAGAAGAAGGCCGCAAAGCCGAGCAACAAATCTGGACCAGACCGCTGCTGCCGCCGCTGTCAAGAAGCCAGCAGCCACCAAGAAGCCCCAAGCAATCAAGGCAACAGCGAAGAAAGCTAAGAAACCTCCAAACAGCCCGAAGAAGGCGGCGAAAACTAACAAGCTTGCTGCCAACAAAACACACAAAAAGTCCATCAAATCATTTGAAACTCGTCAAAAAGCTCTTTTAAGAGCCACCCACATATTTCACTCAAGAGCACACTTCCAGCGGATATTCACTCGATACTCTTTCCCCAAAAGCATCATAACTACAATCATCATTAATCATTGTTAACCTGTCATCGCACTCATTCTGTCAGCGCTGGAAAACGCAGCCGCTGGCTCTGCAGGAGGGCAAAGATAAGGAAACATTTACCCCCCGAAAAAAAGACAAACCCTTATATAATGTGTCGCTGCTCTATGTTTGAAACTCTGACAAGAAATTTGAAATTATCATGCTACTGGCCATTTATTAGCCAACATATGACTGTGATTCATGCTCCACTTATTCGTTTTACCTAAACAGAAAGGATCTCAGTGATTCCATCAAGTGGCGACAACACCAATTCAAAGGTAAGTTCTGAAAATCGGATTCACATGCAATGATTTAAGCGCATTATTTCACAAATCATATCACTAAATGATTGTTTTATTATCTCCTTTGTTTTCTTTCAATTTTATGTGACCTTCCACTTGAAGTTCCACGATCACCTGATTGCCGAAGCTGCGGGTTTTTGCAGGGCTCCTGACTGAGCCAGGATCTGCTGTGTCCACTATTCTACACATACCTGCCGAGCTCACCGATCAGAAAGCGGCGTGCTGCTCGTGCACAGGTCAGGCTAACGCAATCAGTATCACCTGCTCCGCCTGCTGCCTCATCAGTCAAACGGCTTCAGCTGGACCAGAAGCGGAGTTACGGCGTTGAATCCCTTATCATGCTACTGGCCATTTATTAGCCAACACATGACTGTGATTCATGCTCCACTTATTCGTTTTTACCTAAACAGAAAGGATCTCAGTGATTCGATGAAGTGTGTACAACACCAGTTCAAAGGTAAGTTCTGAAAATCGGATTCACATGCAATGATTTAAGCTCATTATTTCACAAATCATATTACTAAATGATTGTTTTATTCTCTCCTTTGTTGTACTGCAGTGATTGATTATCTACCGGACACATTTCAGACTGTCAGAACTCCGATTCACGTCCGATTCTATTATGAATTAAAGGGAAAAACGAAGGTAAACAGATGACACACACACTGTCGCAGGACGTAACTCAGCCGGTGGCCTCCATCAACATGCGTGTGTTTGTAGATGCCGAAAACACTGGTGTTTAACGAAAAAATACAGTCAAGAGTTGAATGTTTTTGCACCGTATCTCTGAACAAACCCTTCGTCTCGCTGTCAAAGTCGTTTAATTGGGCTTCTGCTGGATTTTAAAACATTTAGAAGAGAAATCACGGAGAAAAGACACCGAGCGGCGGAGGATGGGAGAGCTTTAAACGCTTTAAAACAAAATGGAGAAAAATCTTAAGGTTTACATGGATTCCACATGAAGAGAAATTCCTACGCTATCACTTCGATTCGATTTTAGGCTTTACTACTTCCACCAAACGTGTATTTTACAGATTTAATGCGACAGAGAAAGCACAAGTGGCTCCTGTATTCCTGCAGCAGCAGAGAGCGGCGGGCTGGGTTGAGTCTCCGCGGTTCTCACGGTGGGTATAAATTAATGTCTTAGCAGGGAACTGTGTATCATTCCAATCCGAGTCGTTGACAGGAGCTGTTCGACAACAAGACGGCAGAGGTCTCTCCAGCTGCGCCCGCCGCCACAGCTGCACCCGCCGCTCCAGCTGCAACCGCCGTCACAGCCGCCCCAGCCGCACCGGCGAAAGCACCGTAGAAGAAGGCCGCAAAGCCGAGCAACAAATCTGGACCAGACCGCTGCTGCCGCCGCTGTCAAGAAGCCAGCAGCCACCAAGAAGCCCCAAGCAATCAAGGCAACAGCGAAGAAAGCTAAGAAACCTCCAAACAGCCCGAAGAAGGCGGCGAAAACTAACAAGCTTGCTGCCAACAAAACAGACAAAAAGTCAATCAAATCATTTGAAACTCGTCAAAAAGCTCTTTTAAGAGCCACCCACATATTTCACTCAAGAGCACACTTCCAGCGGATATTCACTCGATACTCTTTCCCCAAAAGCATCATAACTACAATCATCATTAATCATTGTTAACCTGTCATCGCACTCATTCTGTCAGCGCTGGAAAACGCAGCCGCTGGCTCTGCAGGAGGGCAAAGATAAGGAAACATTTACCCCCCGAAAAAAAGACAAACCCTTATATAATGTGTCGCTGCTGTATGTTTGAAACTCTGACAAGAAATTTGAAATTATCATGCTACTGGCCATTTATTAGCCAACATATGACTGTGATTCATGCTCCACTTATTCGTTTTACCTAAACAGAAAGGATCTCAGTGATTCCATCAAGTGGCGACAACACCAATTCAAAGGTAAGTTCTGAAAATCGGATTCACATGCAATGATTTAAGCGCATTATTTCACAAATCATATCACTAAATGATTGTTTTATTATCTCCTTTGTTTTCTTTCAATTTTATGTGACCTTCCACTTGAAGTTCCTCGATCACCTGATTGCCGAAGCTGCGGGTTTTTGCAGGGCTCCTGACTGAGCCAGGATCTGCTGTGTCCACTATTCTACACATACCTGCCGAGCTCACCGATCAGAAAGCGGCGTGCTGCTCGTGCACAGGTCAGGCTAACGCAATCAGTATCACCTGCTCCGCCTGCTGCCTCATCAGTCAAACGGCTTCAGCTGGACCAGAAGCGGAGTTACGGCGTTGAATCCCTTATCATGCTACTGGCCATTTATTAGCCAACACATGACTGTGATTCATGCTCCACTTATTCGTTTTTACCTAAACAGAAAGGATCTCAGTGATTCGATGAAGTGTGTACAACACCAGTTCAAAGGTAAGTTCTGAAAATCGGATTCACATGCAATGATTTAAGCTCATTATTTCACAAATCATATTACTAAATGATTGTTTTATTCTCTCCTTTGTTGTACTGCAGTGATTGATTATCTACCGGACACATTTCAGACTGTCAGAACTCCGATTCACGTCCGATTCTATTATGAATTAAAGGGAAAAACGAAGGTAAACAGATGACACACACACTGTCGCAGGACGTAACTCAGCCGGTGGCCTCCATCAACATGCGTGTGTTTGTAGATGCCGAAAACACTGGTGTTTAACGAAAAAATACAGTCAAGAGTTGAATGTTTTTGCACCGTATCTCTGAACAAACCCTTCGTCTCGCTGTCAAAGTCGTTTAATTGGGCTTCTGCTGGATTTTAAAACATTTAGAAGAGAAATCACGGAGAAAAGACACCGAGCGGCGGAGGATGGGAGAGCTTTAAACGCTTTAAAACAAAATGGAGAAAAATCTTAAGGTTTACATGGATTCCACATGAAGAGAAATTCCTACGCTATCACTTCGATTCGATTTTAGGCTTTACTACTTCCACCAAACGTGTATTTTACAGATTTAATGCGACAGAGAAAGCACAAGTGGCTCCTGTATTCCTGCAGCAGCAGAGAGCGGCGGGCTGGGTTGAGACTCCGCGGTTCTCACGGTGGGTATAAATTAATGTCTTAGCAGGGAACTGTGTATCATTCCAATCCGAGTCGTTGACAGGAGCTGTTAGACAACAAGACGGCAGAGGTCTCTCCAGCTGCGCCCGCCGCCACAGCTGCACCCGCCGCTCCAGCTGCAACCGCCGTCACAGCCGCCCCAGCCGCACCGGCGAAAGCACCGTAGAAGAAGGCCGCAAAGCCGAGCAACAAATCTGGACCAGACCGCTGCTGCCGCCGCTGTCAAGAAGCCAGCAGCCACCAAGAAGCCCCAAGCAATCAAGGCAACAGCGAAGAAAGCTAAGAAACCTCCAAACAGCCCGAAGAAGGCGGCGAAAACTAACAAGCTTGCTGCCAACAAAACACACAAAAAGTCAATCAAATCATTTGAAACTCGTCAAAAAGCTCTTTTAAGAGCCACCCACATATTTCACTCAAGAGCACACTTCCAGCGGATATTCACTCGATACTCTTTCCCCAAAAGCATCATAACTACAATCAACATTAATCATTGTTAACCTGTCATCGCACTCATTCTGTCAGCGCTGGAAAACGCAGCCGCTGGCTCTGCAGGAGGGCAAAGATAAGGAAACATTTACCCCCCGAAAAAAAGACAAACCCTTATATAATGTGTCGCTGCTGTATGTTTGAAACTCTGACAAGAAATTTGAAATTATCATGCTACTGGCCATTTATTAGCCAACATATGACTGTGATTCATGCTCCACTTATTCGTTTTACCTAAACAGAAAGGATCTCAGTGATTCCATCAAGTGGCGACAACACCAATTCAAAGGTAAGTTCTGAAAATCGGATTCACATGCAATGATTTAAGCGCATTATTTCACAAATCATATCACTAAATGATTGTTTTATTATCTCCTTTGTTTTCTTTCAATTTTATGTGACCTTCCACTTGAAGTTCCACGATCACCTGATTGCCGAAGCTGCGGGTTTTTGCAGGGCTCCTGACTGAGCCAGGATCTGCTGTGTCCACTATTCTACACATACCTGCCGAGCTCACCGATCAGAAAGCGGCGTGCTGCTCGTGCACAGGTCAGGCTAACGCAATCAGTATCACCTGCTCCGCCTGCTGCCTCATCAGTCAAACGGCTTCAGTTGGACCAGAAGCGGAGTTACGGCGTTGAATCCCTTATCATGCTACTGGCCATTTATTAGCCAACACATGACTGTGATTCATGCTCCACTTATTCGTTTTTACCTAAACAGAAAGGATCTCAGTGATTCGATGAAGTGTGTACAACACCAGTTCAAAGGTAAGTTCTGAAAATCGGATTCACATGCAATGATTTAAGCTCATTATTTCACAAATCATATTACTAAATGATTGTTTTATTCTCTCCTTTGTTGTACTGCAGTGATTGATTATCTACCGGACACATTTCAGACTGTCAGAACTCCGATTCACGTCCGATTCTATTATGAATTAAAGGGAAAAACGAAGGTAAACAGATGACACACACACTGTCGCAGGACGTAACTCAGCCGGTGGCCTCCACCAACATGCGTGTGTTTGTAGATGCCGAAAACACTGGTGTTTAACGAAAAAATACAGTCAAGAGTTGAATGTTTTTGCACCGTATCTCTGAACAAACCCTTCGTCTCGCTGTCAAAGTCGTTTAATTGGGCTTCTGCTGGATTTTAAAACATTTAGAAGAGAAATCACGGAGAAAAGACACCGAGCGGCGGAGGATGGGAGAGCTTTAAACGCTTTAAAACAAAATGGAGAAAAATCTTAAGGTTTACATGGATTCCACATGAAGAGAAATTCCTACGCTATCACTTCGATTCGATTTTAGGCTTTACTACTTCCACCAAACGTGTGTTTTACAGATTTAATGCGACAGAGAAAGCACAAGTGGCTCCTGTATTCCTGCAGCAGCAGAGAGCGGCGGGCTGGGTTGAGTCTCCGCGGTTCTCACGGTGGGTATAAATTAATGTCTTAGCAGGGAACTGTGTATCATTCCAATCCGAGTCGTTGACAGGAGCTGTTCGACAACAAGACGGCAGAGGTCTCTCCAGCTGCGCCCGCCGCCACAGCTGCACCCGCCGCTCCAGCTGCAACCGCCGTCACAGCCGCCCCAGCCGCACCGGCGAAAGCACCGTAGAAGAAGGCCGCAAAGCCGAGCAACAAATCTGGACCAGACCGCTGCTGCCGCCGCTGTCAAGAAGCCAGCAGCCACCAAGAAGCCCCAAGCAATCAAGGCAACAGCGAAGAAAGCTAAGAAACCTCCAAACAGCCCGAAGAAGGCGGCGAAAACTAACAAGCTTGCTGCCAACAAAACACACAAAAAGTCCATCAAATCATTTGAAACTCGTCAAAAAGCTCTTTTAAGAGCCACCCACATATTTCACTCAAGAGCACACTTCCAGCGGATATTCACTCGATACTCTTTCCCCAAAAGCATCATAACTACAATCAACATTAATCATTGTTAACCTGTCATCGCACTCATTCTGTCAGCGCTGGAAAACGCAGCCGCTGGCTCTGCAGGAGGGCAAAGATAAGGAAACATTTACCCCCCGAAAAAAAGACAAACCCTTATATAATGTGTCGCTGCTCTATGTTTGAAACTCTGACAAGAAATTTGAAATTATCATGCTACTGGCCATTTATTAGCCAACATATGACTGTGATTCATGCTCCACTTATTCGTTTTACCTAAACAGAAAGGATCTCAGTGATTCCATCAAGTGGCGACAACACCAATTCAAAGGTAAGTTCTGAAAATCGGATTCACATGCAATGATTTAAGCGCATTATTTCACAAATCATATCACTAAATGATTGTTTTATTATCTCCTTTGTTTTCTTTCAATTTTATGTGACCTTCCACTTGAAGTTCCACGATCACCTGATTGCCGAAGCTGCGGGGTTTTTGCAGGGCTCCTGACTGAGCCAGGATCTGCTGTGTCCACTATTTTACACATACCTGCCGAGCTCACCGATCAGAAAGCGGCGTGCTGCTCGTGCACAGGTCAGGCTAACGCAATCAGTATCACCTGCTCCGCCTGCTGCCTCATCAGTCAAACGGCTTCAGCTGGACCAGAAGCGGAGTTACGGCGTTGAATCCCTTATCATGCTACTGGCCATTTATTAGCCAACACATGACTGTGATTCATGCTCCACTTATTCGTTTTTACCTAAACAGAAAGGATCTCAGTGATTCGATGAAGTGTGTACAACACCAGTTCAAAGGTAAGTTCTGAAAATCGGATTCACATGCAATGATTTAAGCTCATTATTTCACAAATCATATTACTAAATGATTGTTTTATTCTCTCCTTTGTTGTACTGCAGTGATTGATTATCTACCGGACACATTTCAGACTGTCAGAACTCCGATTCACGTCCGATTCTATTATGAATTAAAGGGAAAAACGAAGGTAAACAGATGACACACACACACTGTCGCAGGACGTAACTCAGCCGGTGGCCTCCACCAACATGCGTGTGTTTGTAGATGCCGAAAACACTGGTGTTTAACGAAAAAATACAGTCAAGAGTTGAATGTTTTTGCACCGTATCTCTGAACAAACCCTTCGTCTCGCTGTCAAAGTCGTTTAATTGGGCTTCTGCTGGATTTTAAAACATTTAGAAGAGAAATCACGGAGAAAAGACACCGAGCGGCGGAGGATGGGAGAGCTTTAAACGCTTTAAAACAAAATGGAGAAAAATCTTAAGGTTTACATGGATTCCACATGAAGAGAAATTCCTACGCTATCACTTCGATTCGATTTTAGGCTTTACTACTTCCACCAAACGTGTGTTTTACAGATTTAATGCGACAGAGAAAACACAAGTGGCTCCTGTATTCCTGCAGCAGCAGAGAGCGGCGGGCTGGGTTGAGTCTCCGCGGTTCTCACGGTGGGTATAAATTAATGTCTTAGCAGGGAACTGTGTATCATTCCAATCCGAGTCGTTGACAGGAGCTGTTCGACAACAAGACGGCAGAGGTCTCTCCAGCTGCGCCCGCCGCCACAGCTGCACCCGCCGTCACAGCCGCACCGGCGAAAGCACCGTAGAAGAAGGCCGCAAAGCCGAGCAACAAATCTGGACCAGACCGCTGCTGCCGCCGCTGTCAAGAAGCCAGCAGCCACCAAGAAGCCCAAAGCAATCAAGGCAACAGCGAAGAAAGCTAAGAAACCTCCAAACAGCCCGAAGAAGGCGGCGAAAACTAACAAGCTTGCTGCCAACAAAACACACAAAAAGTCCATCAAATCATTTGAAACTCGTCAAAAAGCTCTTTTAAGAGCCACCCACATATTTCACTCAAGAGCACACTTCCAGCGGATATTCACTCGATACTCTTTCCCCAAAAGCATCATAACTACAATCATCATTAATCATTGTTAACCTGTCATCGCACTCATTCTGTCAGCGCTGGAAAACGCAGCCGCTGGCTCTGCAGGAGGGCAAAGATAAGGAAACATTTACCCCCCGAAAAAAAGACAAACCCTTATATAATGTGTCGCTGCTCTATGTTTGAAACTCTGACAAGAAATTTGAAATTATCATGCTACTGGCCATTTATTAGCCAACATATGACTGTGATTCATGCTCCACTTATTCGTTTTACCTAAACAGAAAGGATCTCAGTGATTCCATCAAGTGGCGACAACACCAATTCAAAGGTAAGTTCTGAAAATCGGATTCACATGCAATGATTTAAGCGCATTATTTCACAAATCATATCACTAAATGATTGTTTTATTATCTCCTTTGTTTTCTTTCAATTTTATGTGACCTTCCACTTGAAGTTCCACGATCACCTGATTGCCGAAGCTGCGGGTTTTTGCAGGGCTCCTGACTGAGCCAGGATCTGCTGTGTCCACTATTCTACACATACCTGCCGAGCTCACCGATCAGAAAGCGGCGTGCTGCTCGTGCACAGGTCAGGCTAACGCAATCAGTATCACCTGCTCCGCCTGCTGCCTCATCAGTCAAACGGCTTCAGCTGGACCAGAAGCGGAGTTACGGCGTTGAATCCCTTATCATGCTACTGGCCATTTATTAGCCAACACATGACTGTGATTCATGCTCCACTTATTCGTTTTTACCTAAACAGAAAGGATCTCAGTGATTCGATGAAGTGTGTACAACACCAGTTCAAAGGTAAGTTCTGAAAATCGGATTCACATGCAATGATTTAAGCTCATTATTTCACAAATCATATTACTAAATGATTGTTTTATTCTCTCCTTTGTTGTACTGCAGTGATTGATTATCTACCGGACACATTTCAGACTGTCAGAACTCCGATTCACGTCCGATTCTATTATGAATTAAAGGGAAAAACGAAGGTAAACAGATGACACACACACTGTCGCAGGACGTAACTCAGCCGGTGGCCTCCATCAACATGCGTGTGTTTGTAGATGCCGAAAACACTGGTGTTTAACGAAAAAATACAGTCAAGAGTTGAATGTTTTTGCACCGTATCTCTGAACAAACCCTTCGTCTCGCTGTCAAAGTCGTTTAATTGGGCTTCTGCTGGATTTTAAAACATTTAGAAGAGAAATCACGGAGAAAAGACACCGAGCGGCGGAGGATGGGAGAGCTTTAAACGCTTTAAAACAAAATGGAGAAAAATCTTAAGGTTTACATGGATTCCACATGAAGAGAAATTCCTACGCTATCACTTCGATTCGATTTTAGGCTTTACTACTTCCACCAAACGTGTATTTTACAGATTTAATGCGACAGAGAAAGCACAAGTGGCTCCTGTATTCCTGCAGCAGCAGAGAGCGGCGGGCTGGGTTGAGTCTCCGCGGTTCTCACGGTGGGTATAAATTAATGTCTTAGCAGGGAACTGTGTATCATTCCAATCCGAGTCGTTGACAGGAGCTGTTCGACAACAAGACGGCAGAGGTCTCTCCAGCTGCGCCCGCCGCCACAGCTGCACCCGCCGCTCCAGCTGCAACCGCCGTCACAGCCGCCCCAGCCGCACCGGCGAAAGCACCGTAGAAGAAGGCCGCAAAGCCGAGCAACAAATCTGGACCAGACCGCTGCTGCCGCCGCTGTCAAGAAGCCAGCAGCCACCAAGAAGCCCCAAGCAATCAAGGCAACAGCGAAGAAAGCTAAGAAACCTCCAAACAGCCCGAAGAAGGCGGCGAAAACTAACAAGCTTGCTGCCAACAAAACAGACAAAAAGTCAATCAAATCATTTGAAACTCGTCAAAAAGCTCTTTTAAGAGCCACCCACATATTTCACTCAAGAGCACACTTCCAGCGGATATTCACTCGATACTCTTTCCCCAAAAGCATCATAACTACAATCATCATTAATCATTGTTAACCTGTCATCGCACTCATTCTGTCAGCGCTGGAAAACGCAGCCGCTGGCTCTGCAGGAGGGCAAAGATAAGGAAACATTTACCCCCCGAAAAAAAGACAAACCCTTATATAATGTGTCGCTGCTGTATGTTTGAAACTCTGACAAGAAATTTGAAATTATCATGCTACTGGCCATTTATTAGCCAACATATGACTGTGATTCATGCTCCACTTATTCGTTTTACCTAAACAGAAAGGATCTCAGTGATTCCATCAAGTGGCGACAACACCAATTCAAAGGTAAGTTCTGAAAATCGGATTCACATGCAATGATTTAAGCGCATTATTTCACAAATCATATCACTAAATGATTGTTTTATTATCTCCTTTGTTTTCTTTCAATTTTATGTGACCTTCCACTTGAAGTTCCTCGATCACCTGATTGCCGAAGCTGCGGGTTTTTGCAGGGCTCCTGACTGAGCCAGGATCTGCTGTGTCCACTATTCTACACATACCTGCCGAGCTCACCGATCAGAAAGCGGCGTGCTGCTCGTGCACAGGTCAGGCTAACGCAATCAGTATCACCTGCTCCGCCTGCTGCCTCATCAGTCAAACGGCTTCAGCTGGACCAGAAGCGGAGTTACGGCGTTGAATCCCTTATCATGCTACTGGCCATTTATTAGCCAACACATGACTGTGATTCATGCTCCACTTATTCGTTTTTACCTAAACAGAAAGGATCTCAGTGATTCGATGAAGTGTGTACAACACCAGTTCAAAGGTAAGTTCTGAAAATCGGATTCACATGCAATGATTTAAGCTCATTATTTCACAAATCATATTACTAAATGATTGTTTTATTCTCTCCTTTGTTGTACTGCAGTGATTGATTATCTACCGGACACATTTCAGACTGTCAGAACTCCGATTCACGTCCGATTCTATTATGAATTAAAGGGAAAAACGAAGGTAAACAGATGACACACACACACTGTCGCAGGACGTAACTCAGCCGGTGGCCTCCACCAACATGCGTGTGTTTGTAGATGCCGAAAACACTGGTGTTTAACGAAAAAATACAGTCAAGAGTTGAATGTTTTTGCACCGTATCTCTGAACAAACCCTTCGTCTCGCTGTCAAAGTCGTTTAATTGGGTTTCTGCTGGATTTTAAAACATTTAGAAGAGAAATCACGGAGAAAAGACACCGAGCGGCGGAGGATGGGAGAGCTTTAAACGCTTTAAAACAAAATGGAGAAAAATCTTAAGGTTTACATGGATTCCACATGAAGAGAAATTCCTACGCTATCACTTCGATTCGATTTTAGGCTTTACTACTTCCACCAAACGTGTATTTTACAGATTTAATGCGACAGAGAAAGCACAAGTGGCTCCTGTATTCCTGCAGCAGCAGAGAGCGGCGGGCTGGGTTGAGACTCCGCGGTTCTCACGGTGGGTATAAATTAATGTCTTAGCAGGGAACTGTGTATCATTCCAATCCGAGTCGTTGACAGGAGCTGTTCGACAACAAGACGGCAGAGGTCTCTCCAGCTGCGCCCGCCGCCACAGCTGCACCCGCCGTCACAGCCGCACCGGCGAAAGCACCGTAGAAGAAGGCCGCAAAGCCGAGCAACAAATCTGGACCAGACCGCTGCTGCCGCCGCTGTCAAGAAGCCAGCAGCCACCAAGAAGCCCCAAGC
The DNA here is from genome assembly GCF_017976425.1 of Toxotes jaculatrix. Lineage (NCBI taxonomy): Eukaryota > Metazoa > Chordata > Actinopteri > Toxotidae > Toxotes > Toxotes jaculatrix. The sequence goes on along the minus strand of NC_054407.1, from coordinate 26,038,040 downwards.
AATCAAGGCAACAGCGAAGAAAGCTAAGAAACCTCCAAACAGCCCGAAGAAGGCGGCGAAAACTAACAAGCTTGCTGCCAACAAAACAGACAAAAAGTCAATCAAATCATTTGAAACTCGTCAAAAAGCTCTTTTAAGAGCCACCCACATATTTCACTCAAGAGCACACTTCCAGCGGATATTCACTCGATACTCTTTCCCCAAAAGCATCATAACTACAATCATCATTAATCATTGTTAACCTGTCATCGCACTCATTCTGTCAGCGCTGGAAAACGCAGCCGCTGGCTCTGCAGGAGGGCAAAGATAAGGAAACATTTACCCCCCGAAAAAAAGACAAACCCTTATATAATGTGTCGCTGCTGTATGTTTGAAACTCTGACAAGAAATTTGAAATTATCATGCTACTGGCCATTTATTAGCCAACATATGACTGTGATTCATGCTCCACTTATTCGTTTTACCTAAACAGAAAGGATCTCAGTGATTCCATCAAGTGGCGACAACACCAATTCAAAGGTAAGTTCTGAAAATCGGATTCACATGCAATGATTTAAGCGCATTATTTCACAAATCATATCACTAAATGATTGTTTTATTATCTCCTTTGTTTTCTTTCAATTTTATGTGACCTTCCACTTGAAGTTCCTCGATCACCTGATTGCCGAAGCTGCGGGTTTTTGCAGGGCTCCTGACTGAGCCAGGATCTGCTGTGTCCACTATTCTACACATACCTGCCGAGCTCACCGATCAGAAAGCGGCGTGCTGCTCGTGCACAGGTCAGGCTAACGCAATCAGTATCACCTGCTCCGCCTGCTGCCTCATCAGTCAAACGGCTTCAGCTGGACCAGAAGCGGAGTTACGGCGTTGAATCCCTTATCATGCTACTGGCCATTTATTAGCCAACACATGACTGTGATTCATGCTCCACTTATTCGTTTTTACCTAAACAGAAAGGATCTCAGTGATTCGATGAAGTGTGTACAACACCAGTTCAAAGGTAAGTTCTGAAAATCGGATTCACATGCAATGATTTAAGCTCATTATTTCACAAATCATATTACTAAATGATTGTTTTATTCTCTCCTTTGTTGTACTGCAGTGATTGATTATCTACCGGACACATTTCAGACTGTCAGAACTCCGATTCACGTCCGATTCTATTATGAATTAAAGGGAAAAACGAAGGTAAACAGATGACACACACACACTGTCGCAGGACGTAACTCAGCCGGTGGCCTCCACCAACATGCGTGTGTTTGTAGATGCCGAAAACACTGGTGTTTAACGAAAAAATACAGTCAAGAGTTGAATGTTTTTGCACCGTATCTCTGAACAAACCCTTCGTCTCGCTGTCAAAGTCGTTTAATTGGGTTTCTGCTGGATTTTAAAACATTTAGAAGAGAAATCACGGAGAAAAGACACCGAGCGGCGGAGGATGGGAGAGCTTTAAACGCTTTAAAACAAAATGGAGAAAAATCTTAAGGTTTACATGGATTCCACATGAAGAGAAATTCCTACGCTATCACTTCGATTCGATTTTAGGCTTTACTACTTCCACCAAACGTGTATTTTACAGATTTAATGCGACAGAGAAAGCACAAGTGGCTCCTGTATTCCTGCAGCAGCAGAGAGCGGCGGGCTGGGTTGAGACTCCGCGGTTCTCACGGTGGGTATAAATTAATGTCTTAGCAGGGAACTGTGTATCATTCCAATCCGAGTCGTTGACAGGAGCTGTTCGACAACAAGACGGCAGAGGTCTCTCCAGCTGCGCCCGCCGCCACAGCTGCACCCGCCGCTCCAGCTGCAACCGCCGTCACAGCCGCCCCAGCCGCACCGGCGAAAGCACCGTAGAAGAAGGCCGCAAAGCCGAGCAACAAATCTGGACCAGACCGCTGCTGCCGCCGCTGTCAAGAAGCCAGCAGCCACCAAGAAGCCCCAAGCAATCAAGGCAACAGCGAAGAAAGCTAAGAAACCTCCAAACAGCCCGAAGAAGGCGGCGAAAACTAACAAGCTTGCTGCCAACAAAACAGACAAAAAGTCAATCAAATCATTTGAAACTCGTCAAAAAGCTCTTTTAAGAGCCACCCACATATTTCACTCAAGAGCACACTTCCAGCGGATATTCACTCGATACTCTTTCCCCAAAAGCATCATAACTACAATCAACATTAATCATTGTTAACCTGTCATCGCACTCATTCTGTCAGCGCTGGAAAACGCAGCCGCTGGCTCTGCAGGAGGGCAAAGATAAGGAAACATTTACCCCCCGAAAAAAAGACAAACCCTTATATAATGTGTCGCTGCTGTATGTTTGAAACTCTGACAAGAAATTTGAAATTATCATGCTACTGGCCATTTATTAGCCAACATATGACTGTGATTCATGCTCCACTTATTCGTTTTACCTAAACAGAAAGGATCTCAGTGATTCCATCAAGTGGCGACAACACCAATTCAAAGGTAAGTTCTGAAAATCGGATTCACATGCAATGATTTAAGCGCATTATTTCACAAATCATATCACTAAATGATTGTTTTATTATCTCCTTTGTTTTCTTTCAATTTTATGTGACCTTCCACTTGAAGTTCCACGATCACCTGATTGCCGAAGCTGCGGGGTTTTTGCAGGGCTCCTGACTGAGCCAGGATCTGCTGTGTCCACTATTCTACACATACCTGCCGAGCTCACCGATCAGAAAGCGGCGTGCTGCTCGTGCACAGGTCAGGCTAACGCAATCAGTATCACCTGCTCCGCCTGCTGCCTCATCAGTCAAACGGCTTCAGTTGGACCAGAAGCGGAGTTACGGCGTTGAATCCCTTATCATGCTACTGGCCATTTATTAGCCAACACATGACTGTGATTCATGCTCCACTTATTCGTTTTTACCTAAACAGAAAGGATCTCAGTGATTCGATGAAGTGTGTACAACACCAGTTCAAAGGTAAGTTCTGAAAATCGGATTCACATGCAATGATTTAAGCTCATTATTTCACAAATCATATTACTAAATGATTGTTTTATTCTCTCCTTTGTTGTACTGCAGTGATTGATTATCTACCGGACACATTTCAGACTGTCAGAACTCCGATTCACGTCCGATTCTATTATGAATTAAAGGGAAAAACGAAGGTAAACAGATGACACACACACACTGTCGCAGGACGTAACTCAGCCGGTGGCCTCCACCAACATGCGTGTGTTTGTAGATGCCGAAAACACTGGTGTTTAACGAAAAAATACAGTCAAGAGTTGAATGTTTTTGCACCGTATCTCTGAACAAACCCTTCGTCTCGCTGTCAAAGTCGTTTAATTGGGCTTCTGCTGGATTTTAAAACATTTAGAAGAGAAATCACGGAGAAAAGACACCGAGCGGCGGAGGATGGGAGAGCTTTAAACGCTTTAAAACAAAATGGAGAAAAATCTTAAGGTTTACATGGATTCCACATGAAGAGAAATTCCTACGCTATCACTTCGATTCGATTTTAGGCTTTACTACTTCCACCAAACGTGTGTTTTACAGATTTAATGCGACAGAGAAAGCACAAGTGGCTCCTGTATTCCTGCAGCAGCAGAGAGCGGCGGGCTGGGTTGAGTCTCCGCGGTTCTCACGGTGGGTATAAATTAATGTCTTAGCAGGGAACTGTGTATCATTCCAATCCGAGTCGTTGACAGGAGCTGTTCGACAACAAGACGGCAGAGGTCTCTCCAGCTGCGCCCGCCGCCACAGCTGCACCCGCCGCTCCAGCTGCAACCGCCGTCACAGCCGCCCCAGCCGCACCGGCGAAAGCACCGTAGAAGAAGGCCGCAAAGCCGAGCAACAAATCTGGACCAGACCGCTGCTGCCGCCGCTGTCAAGAAGCCAGCAGCCACCAAGAAGCCCCAAGCAATCAAGGCAACAGCGAAGAAAGCTAAGAAACCTCCAAACAGCCCGAAGAAGGCGGCGAAAACTAACAAGCTTGCTGCCAACAAAACACACAAAAAGTCCATCAAATCATTTGAAACTCGTCAAAAAGCTCTTTTAAGAGCCACCCACATATTTCACTCAAGAGCACACTTCCAGCGGATATTCACTCGATACTCTTTCCCCAAAAGCATCATAACTACAATCAACATTAATCATTGTTAACCTGTCATCGCACTCATTCTGTCAGCGCTGGAAAACGCAGCCGCTGGCTCTGCAGGAGGGCAAAGATAAGGAAACATTTACCCCCCGAAAAAAAGACAAACCCTTATATAATGTGTCGCTGCTCTATGTTTGAAACTCTGACAAGAAATTTGAAATTATCATGCTACTGGCCATTTATTAGCCAACATATGACTGTGATTCATGCTCCACTTATTCGTTTTACCTAAACAGAAAGGATCTCAGTGATTCCATCAAGTGGCGACAACACCAATTCAAAGGTAAGTTCTGAAAATCGGATTCACATGCAATGATTTAAGCGCATTATTTCACAAATCATATCACTAAATGATTGTTTTATTATCTCCTTTGTTTTCTTTCAATTTTATGTGACCTTCCACTTGAAGTTCCACGATCACCTGATTGCCGAAGCTGCGGGGTTTTTGCAGGGCTCCTGACTGAGCCAGGATCTGCTGTGTCCACTATTTTACACATACCTGCCGAGCTCACCGATCAGAAAGCGGCGTGCTGCTCGTGCACAGGTCAGGCTAACGCAATCAGTATCACCTGCTCCGCCTGCTGCCTCATCAGTCAAACGGCTTCAGCTGGACCAGAAGCGGAGTTACGGCGTTGAATCCCTTATCATGCTACTGGCCATTTATTAGCCAACACATGACTGTGATTCATGCTCCACTTATTCGTTTTTACCTAAACAGAAAGGATCTCAGTGATTCGATGAAGTGTGTACAACACCAGTTCAAAGGTAAGTTCTGAAAATCGGATTCACATGCAATGATTTAAGCTCATTATTTCACAAATCATATTACTAAATGATTGTTTTATTATCTCCTTTGTTGTACTGCAGTGATTGATTATCTACCGGACACATTTCAGACTGTCAGAACTCCGATTCACGTCCGATTCTATTATGAATTAAAGGGAAAAACGAAGGTAAACAGATGACACACACACTGTCGCAGGACGTAACTCAGCCGGTGGCCTCCACCAACATGCGTGTGTTTGTAGATGCCGAAAACACTGGTGTTTAACGAAAAAATACGGTCAAGAGTTGAATGTTTTTGCACCGTATCTCTGAACAAACCCTTCGTCTCGCTGTCAAAGTCGTTTAATTGGGCTTCTGCTGGATTTTAAAACATTTAGAAGAGAAATCACGGAGAAAAGACACCGAGCGGCGGAGGATGGGAGAGCTTTAAACGCTTTAAAACAAAATGGAGAAAAATCTTAAGGTTTACATGGATTCCACATGAAGAGAAATTCCTACGCTATCACTTCGATTCGATTTTAGGCTTTACTACTTCCACCAAACGTGTGTTTTACAGATTTAATGCGACAGAGAAAACACAAGTGGCTCCTGTATTCCTGCAGCAGCAGAGAGCGGCGGGCTGGGTTGAGTCTCCGCGGTTCTCACGGTGGGTATAAATTAATGTCTTAGCAGGGAACTGTGTATCATTCCAATCCGAGTCGTTGACAGGAGCTGTTCGACAACAAGACGGCAGAGGTCTCTCCAGCTGCGCCCGCCGCCACAGCTGCACCCGCCGTCACAGCCGCACCGGCGAAAGCACCGTAGAAGAAGGCCGCAAAGCCGAGCAACAAATCTGGACCAGACCGCTGCTGCCGCCGCTGTCAAGAAGCCAGCAGCCACCAAGAAGCCCAAAGCAATCAAGGCAACAGCGAAGAAAGCTAAGAAACCTCCAAACAGCCCGAAGAAGGCGGCGAAAACTAACAAGCTTGCTGCCAACAAAACAGACAAAAAGTCAATCAAATCATTTGAAACTCGTCAAAAAGCTCTTTTAAGAGCCACCCACATATTTCACTCAAGAGCACACTTCCAGCGGATATTCACTCGATACTCTTTCCCCAAAAGCATCATAACTACAATCATCATTAATCATTGTTAACCTGTCATCGCACTCATTCTGTCAGCGCTGGAAAACGCAGCCGCTGGCTCTGCAGGAGGGCAAAGATAAGGAAACATTTACCCCCCGAAAAAAAGACAAACCCTTATATAATGTGTCGCTGCTGTATGTTTGAAACTCTGACAAGAAATTTGAAATTATCATGCTACTGGCCATTTATTAGCCAACATATGACTGTGATTCATGCTCCACTTATTCGTTTTACCTAAACAGAAAGGATCTCAGTGATTCCATCAAGTGGCGACAACACCAATTCAAAGGTAAGTTCTGAAAATCGGATTCACATGCAATGATTTAAGCGCATTATTTCACAAATCATATCACTAAATGATTGTTTTATTATCTCCTTTGTTTTCTTTCAATTTTATGTGACCTTCCACTTGAAGTTCCTCGATCACCTGATTGCCGAAGCTGCGGGTTTTTGCAGGGCTCCTGACTGAGCCAGGATCTGCTGTGTCCACTATTCTACACATACCTGCCGAGCTCACCGATCAGAAAGCGGCGTGCTGCTCGTGCACAGGTCAGGCTAACGCAATCAGTATCACCTGCTCCGCCTGCTGCCTCATCAGTCAAACGGCTTCAGCTGGACCAGAAGCGGAGTTACGGCGTTGAATCCCTTATCATGCTACTGGCCATTTATTAGCCAACACATGACTGTGATTCATGCTCCACTTATTCGTTTTTACCTAAACAGAAAGGATCTCAGTGATTCGATGAAGTGTGTACAACACCAGTTCAAAGGTAAGTTCTGAAAATCGGATTCACATGCAATGATTTAAGCTCATTATTTCACAAATCATATTACTAAATGATTGTTTTATTCTCTCCTTTGTTGTACTGCAGTGATTGATTATCTACCGGACACATTTCAGACTGTCAGAACTCCGATTCACGTCCGATTCTATTATGAATTAAAGGGAAAAACGAAGGTAAACAGATGACACACACACTGTCGCAGGACGTAACTCAGCCGGTGGCCTCCATCAACATGCGTGTGTTTGTAGATGCCGAAAACACTGGTGTTTAACGAAAAAATACAGTCAAGAGTTGAATGTTTTTGCACCGTATCTCTGAACAAACCCTTCGTCTCGCTGTCAAAGTCGTTTAATTGGGCTTCTGCTGGATTTTAAAACATTTAGAAGAGAAATCACGGAGAAAAGACACCGAGCGGCGGAGGATGGGAGAGCTTTAAACGCTTTAAAACAAAATGGAGAAAAATCTTAAGGTTTACATGGATTCCACATGAAGAGAAATTCCTACGCTATCACTTCGATTCGATTTTAGGCTTTACTACTTCCACCAAACGTGTATTTTACAGATTTAATGCGACAGAGAAAGCACAAGTGGCTCCTGTATTCCTGCAGCAGCAGAGAGCGGCGGGCTGGGTTGAGACTCCGCGGTTCTCACGGTGGGTATAAATTAATGTCTTAGCAGGGAACTGTGTATCATTCCAATCCGAGTCGTTGACAGGAGCTGTTCGACAACAAGACGGCAGAGGTCTCTCCAGCTGCGCCCGCCGCCACAGCTGCACCCGCCGCTCCAGCTGCAACCGCCGTCACAGCCGCCCCAGCCGCACCGGCGAAAGCACCGTAGAAGAAGGCCGCAAAGCCGAGCAACAAATCTGGACCAGACCGCTGCTGCCGCCGCTGTCAAGAAGCCAGCAGCCACCAAGAAGCCCCAAGCAATCAAGGCAACAGCGAAGAAAGCTAAGAAACCTCCAAACAGCCCGAAGAAGGCGGCGAAAACTAACAAGCTTGCTGCCAACAAAACAGACAAAAAGTCAATCAAATCATTTGAAACTCGTCAAAAAGCTCTTTTAAGAGCCACCCACATATTTCACTCAAGAGCACACTTCCAGCGGATATTCACTCGATACTCTTTCCCCAAAAGCATCATAACTACAATCAACATTAATCATTGTTAACCTGTCATCGCACTCATTCTGTCAGCGCTGGAAAACGCAGCCGCTGGCTCTGCAGGAGGGCAAAGATAAGGAAACATTTACCCCCCGAAAAAAAGACAAACCCTTATATAATGTGTCGCTGCTGTATGTTTGAAACTCTGACAAGAAATTTGAAATTATCATGCTACTGGCCATTTATTAGCCAACATATGACTGTGATTCATGCTCCACTTATTCGTTTTACCTAAACAGAAAGGATCTCAGTGATTCCATCAAGTGGCGACAACACCAATTCAAAGGTAAGTTCTGAAAATCGGATTCACATGCAATGATTTAAGCGCATTATTTCACAAATCATATCACTAAATGATTGTTTTATTATCTCCTTTGTTTTCTTTCAATTTTATGTGACCTTCCACTTGAAGTTCCACGATCACCTGATTGCCGAAGCTGCGGGGTTTTTGCAGGGCTCCTGACTGAGCCAGGATCTGCTGTGTCCACTATTTTACACATACCTGCCGAGCTCACCGATCAGAAAGCGGCGTGCTGCTCGTGCACAGGTCAGGCTAACGCAATCAGTATCACCTGCTCCGCCTGCTGCCTCATCAGTCAAACGGCTTCAGTTGGACCAGAAGCGGAGTTACGGCGTTGAATCCCTTATCATGCTACTGGCCATTTATTAGCCAACACATGACTGTGATTCATGCTCCACTTATTCGTTTTTACCTAAACAGAAAGGATCTCAGTGATTCGATGAAGTGTGTACAACACCAGTTCAAAGGTAAGTTCTGAAAATCGGATTCACATGCAATGATTTAAGCTCATTATTTCACAAATCATATTACTAAATGATTGTTTTATTCTCTCCTTTGTTGTACTGCAGTGATTGATTATCTACCGGACACATTTCAGACTGTCAGAACTCCGATTCACGTCCGATTCTATTATGAATTAAAGGGAAAAACGAAGGTAAACAGATGACACACACACTGTCGCAGGACGTAACTCAGCCGGTGGCCTCCACCAACATGCGTGTGTTTGTAGATGCCGAAAACACTGGTGTTTAACGAAAAAATACAGTCAAGAGTTGAATGTTTTTGCACCGTATCTCTGAACAAACCCTTCGTCTCGCTGTCAAAGTCGTTTAATTGGGCTTCTGCTGGATTTTAAAACATTTAGAAGAGAAATCACGGAGAAAAGACACCGAGCGGCGGAGGATGGGAGAGCTTTAAACGCTTTAAAACAAAATGGAGAAAAATCTTAAGGTTTACATGGATTCCACATGAAGAGAAATTCCTACGCTATCACTTCGATTCGATTTTAGGCTTTACTACTTCCACCAAACGTGTGTTTTACAGATTTAATGCGACAGAGAAAGCACAAGTGGCTCCTGTATTCCTGCAGCAGCAGAGAGCGGCGGGCTGGGTTGAGTCTCCGCGGTTCTCACGGTGGGTATAAATTAATGTCTTAGCAGGGAACTGTGTATCATTCCAATCCGAGTCGTTGACAGGAGCTGTTCGACAACAAGACGGCAGAGGTCTCTCCAGCTGCGCCCGCCGCCACAGCTGCACCCGCCGCTCCAGCTGCAACCGCCGTCACAGCCGCCCCAGCCGCACCGGCGAAAGCACCGTAGAAGAAGGCCGCAAAGCCGAGCAACAAATCTGGACCAGACCGCTGCTGCCGCCGCTGTCAAGAAGCCAGCAGCCACCAAGAAGCCCCAAGCAATCAAGGCAACAGCGAAGAAAGCTAAGAAACCTCCAAACAGCCCGAAGAAGGCGGCGAAAACTAACAAGCTTGCTGCCAACAAAACACACAAAAAGTCCATCAAATCATTTGAAACTCGTCAAAAAGCTCTTTTAAGAGCCACCCACATATTTCACTCAAGAGCACACTTCCAGCGGATATTCACTCGATACTCTTTCCCCAAAAGCATCATAACTACAATCAACATTAATCATTGTTAACCTGTCATCGCACTCATTCTGTCAGCGCTGGAAAACGCAGCCGCTGGCTCTGCAGGAGGGCAAAGATAAGGAAACATTTACCCCCCGAAAAAAAGACAAACCCTTATATAATGTGTCGCTGCTGTATGTTTGAAACTCTGACAAGAAATTTGAAATTATCATGCTACTGGCCATTTATTAGCCAACATATGACTGTGATTCATGCTCCACTTATTCGTTTTACCTAAACAGAAAGGATCTCAGTGATTCCATCAAGTGGCGACAACACCAATTCAAAGGTAAGTTCTGAAAATCGGATTCACATGCAATGATTTAAGCGCATTATTTCACAAATCATATCACTAAATGATTGTTTTATTATCTCCTTTGTTTTCTTTCAATTTTATGTGACCTTCCACTTGAAGTTCCTCGATCACCTGATTGCCGAAGCTGCGGGTTTTTGCAGGGCTCCTGACTGAGCCAGGATCTGCTGTGTCCACTATTCTACACATACCTGCCGAGCTCACCGATCAGAAAGCGGCGTGCTGCTCGTGCACAGGTCAGGCTAACGCAATCAGTATCACCTGCTCCGCCTGCTGCCTCATCAGTCAAACGGCTTCAGCTGGACCAGAAGCGGAGTTACGGCGTTGAATCCCTTATCATGCTACTGGCCATTTATTAGCCAACACATGACTGTGATTCATGCTCCACTTATTCGTTTTTACCTAAACAGAAAGGATCTCAGTGATTCGATGAAGTGTGTACAACACCAGTTCAAAGGTAAGTTCTGAAAATCGGATTCACATGCAATGATTTAAGCTCATTATTTCACAAATCATATTACTAAATGATTGTTTTATTCTCTCCTTTGTTGTACTGCAGTGATTGATTATCTACCGGACACATTTCAGACTGTCAGAACTCCGATTCACGTCCGATTCTATTATGAATTAAAGGGAAAAACGAAGGTAAACAGATGACACACACACTGTCGCAGGACGTAACTCAGCCGGTGGCCTCCATCAACATGCGTGTGTTTGTAGATGCCGAAAACACTGGTGTTTAACGAAAAAATACAGTCAAGAGTTGAATGTTTTTGCACCGTATCTCTGAACAAACCCTTCGTCTCGCTGTCAAAGTCGTTTAATTGGGCTTCTGCTGGATTTTAAAACATTTAGAAGAGAAATCACGGAGAAAAGACACCGAGCGGCGGAGGATGGGAGAGCTTTAAACGCTTTAAAACAAAATGGAGAAAAATCTTAAGGTTTACATGGATTCCACATGAAGAGAAATTCCTACGCTATCACTTCGATTCGATTTTAGGCTTTACTACTTCCACCAAACGTGTATTTTACAGATTTAATGCGACAGAGAAAGCACAAGTGGCTCCTGTATTCCTGCAGCAGCAGAGAGCGGCGGGCTGGGTTGAGTCTCCGCGGTTCTCACGGTGGGTATAAATTAATGTCTTAGCAGGGAACTGTGTATCATTCCAATCCGAGTCGTTGACAGGAGCTGTTCGACAACAAGACGGCAGAGGTCTCTCCAGCTGCGCCCGCCGCCACAGCTGCACCCGCCGCTCCAGCTGCAACCGCCGTCACAGCCGCCCCAGCCGCACCGGCGAAAGCACCGTAGAAGAAGGCCGCAAAGCCGAGCAACAAATCTGGACCAGACCGCTGCTGCCGCCGCTGTCAAGAAGCCAGCAGCCACCAAGAAGCCCCAAGCAATCAAGGCAACAGCGAAGAAAGCTAAGAAACCTCCAAACAGCCCGAAGAAGGCGGCGAAAACTAACAAGCTTGCTGCCAACAAAACAGACAAAAAGTCAATCAAATCATTTGAAACTCGTCAAAAAGCTCTTTTAAGAGCCACCCACATATTTCACTCAAGAGCACACTTCCAGCGGATATTCACTCGATACTCTTTCCCCAAAAGCATCATAACTACAATCATCATTAATCATTGTTAACCTGTCATCGCACTCATTCTGTCAGCGCTGGAAAACGCAGCCGCTGGCTCTGCAGGAGGGCAAAGATAAGGAAACATTTACCCCCCGAAAAAAAGACAAACCCTTATATAATGTGTCGCTGCTGTATGTTTGAAACTCTGACAAGAAATTTGAAATTATCATGCTACTGGCCATTTATTAGCCAACATATGACTGTGATTCATGCTCCACTTATTCGTTTTACCTAAACAGAAAGGATCTCAGTGATTCCATCAAGTGGCGACAACACCAATTCAAAGGTAAGTTCTGAAAATCGGATTCACATGCAATGATTTAAGCGCATTATTTCACAAATCATATCACTAAATGATTGTTTTATTATCTCCTTTGTTTTCTTTCAATTTTATGTGACCTTCCACTTGAAGTTCCTCGATCACCTGATTGCCGAAGCTGCGGGTTTTTGCAGGGCTCCTGACTGAGCCAGGATCTGCTGTGTCCACTATTCTACACATACCTGCCGAGCTCACCGATCAGAAAGCGGCGTGCTGCTCGTGCACAGGTCAGGCTAACGCAATCAGTATCACCTGCTCCGCCTGCTGCCTCATCAGTCAAACGGCTTCAGCTGGACCAGAAGCGGAGTTACGGCGTTGAATCCCTTATCATGCTACTGGCCATTTATTAGCCAACACATGACTGTGATTCATGCTCCACTTATTCGTTTTTACCTAAACAGAAAGGATCTCAGTGATTCGATGAAGTGTGTACAACACCAGTTCAAAGGTAAGTTCTGAAAATCGGATTCACATGCAATGATTTAAGCTCATTATTTCACAAATCATATTACTAAATGATTGTTTTATTCTCTCCTTTGTTGTACTGCAGTGATTGATTATCTACCGGACACATTTCAGACTGTCAGAACTCCGATTCACGTCCGATTCTATTATGAATTAAAGGGAAAAACGAAGGTAAACAGATGACACACACACACTGTCGCAGGACGTAACTCAGCCGGTGGCCTCCACCAACATGCGTGTGTTTGTAGATGCCGAAAACACTGGTGTTTAACGAAAAAATACAGTCAAGAGTTGAATGTTTTTGCACCGTATCTCTGAACAAACCCTTCGTCTCGCTGTCAAAGTCGTTTAATTGGGTTTCTGCTGGATTTTAAAACATTTAGAAGAGAAATCACGGAGAAAAGACACCGAGCGGCGGAGGATGGGAGAGCTTTAAACGCTTTAAAACAAAATGGAGAAAAATCTTAAGGTTTACATGGATTCCACATGAAGAGAAATTCCTACGCTATCACTTCGATTCGATTTTAGGCTTTACTACTTCCACCAAACGTGTATTTTACAGATTTAATGCGACAGAGAAAGCACAAGTGGCTCCTGTATTCCTGCAGCAGCAGAGAGCGGCGGGCTGGGTTGAGACTCCGCGGTTCTCACGGTGGGTATAAATTAATGTCTTAGCAGGGAACTGTGTATCATTCCAATCCGAGTCGTTGACAGGAGCTGTTCGACAACAAGACGGCAGAGGTCTCTCCAGCTGCGCCCGCCGCCACAGCTGCACCCGCCGCTCCAGCTGCAACCGCCGTCACAGCCGCCCCAGCCGCACCGGCGAAAGCACCGTAGAAGAAGGCCGCAAAGCCGAGCAACAAATCTGGACCAGACCGCTGCTGCCGCCGCTGTCAAGAAGCCAGCAGCCACCAAGAAGCCCCAAGCAATCAAGGCAACAGCGAAGAAAGCTAAGAAACCTCCAAACAGCCCGAAGAAGGCGGCGAAAACTAACAAGCTTGCTGCCAACAAAACACACAAAAAGTCCATCAAATCATTTGAAACTCGTCAAAAAGCTCTTTTAAGAGCCACCCACATATTTCACTCAAGAGCACACTTCCAGCGGATATTCACTCGATACTCTTTCCCCAAAAGCATCATAACTACAATCAACATTAATCATTGTTAACCTGTCATCGCACTCATTCTGTCAGCGCTGGAAAACGCAGCCGCTGGCTCTGCAGGAGGGCAAAGATAAGGAAACATTTACCCCCCGAAAAAAAGACAAACCCTTATATAATGTGTCGCTGCTGTATGTTTGAAACTCTGACAAGAAATTTGAAATTATCATGCTACTGGCCATTTATTAGCCAACATATGACTGTGATTCATGCTCCACTTATTCGTTTTACCTAAACAGAAAGGATCTCAGTGATTCCATCAAGTGGCGACAACACCAATTCAAAGGTAAGTTCTGAAAATCGGATTCACATGCAATGATTTAAGCGCATTATTTCACAAATCATATCACTAAATGATTGTTTTATTATCTCCTTTGTTTTCTTTCAATTTTATGTGACCTTCCACTTGAAGTTCCTCGATCACCTGATTGCCGAAGCTGCGGGTTTTTGCAGGGCTCCTGACTGAGCCAGGATCTGCTGTGTCCACTATTCTACACATACCTGCCGAGCTCACCGATCAGAAAGCGGCGTGCTGCTCGTGCACAGGTCAGGCTAACGCAATCAGTATCACCTGCTCCGCCTGCTGCCTCATCAGTCAAACGGCTTCAGCTGGACCAGAAGCGGAGTTACGGCGTTGAATCCCTTATCATGCTACTGGCCATTTATTAGCCAACACATGACTGTGATTCATGCTCCACTTATTCGTTTTTACCTAAACAGAAAGGATCTCAGTGATTCGATGAAGTGTGTACAACACCAGTTCAAAGGTAAGTTCTGAAAATCGGATTCACATGCAATGATTTAAGCTCATTATTTCACAAATCATATTACTAAATGATTGTTTTATTCTCTCCTTTGTTGTACTGCAGTGATTGATTATCTACCGGACACATTTCAGACTGTCAGAACTCCGATTCACGTCCGATTCTATTATGAATTAAAGGGAAAAACGAAGGTAAACAGATGACACACACACACTGTCGCAGGACGTAACTCAGCCGGTGGCCTCCACCAACATGCGTGTGTTTGTAGATGCCGAAAACACTGGTGTTTAACGAAAAAATACAGTCAAGAGTTGAATGTTTTTGCACCGTATCTCTGAACAAACCCTTCGTCTCGCTGTCAAAGTCGTTTAATTGGGTTTCTGCTGGATTTTAAAACATTTAGAAGAGAAATCACGGAGAAAAGACACCGAGCGGCGGAGGATGGGAGAGCTTTAAACGCTTTAAAACAAAATGGAGAAAAATCTTAAGGTTTACATGGATTCCACATGAAGAGAAATTCCTACGCTATCACTTCGATTCGATTTTAGGCTTTACTACTTCCACCAAACGTGTATTTTACAGATTTAATGCGACAGAGAAAGCACAAGTGGCTCCTGTATTCCTGCAGCAGCAGAGAGCGGCGGGCTGGGTTGAGACTCCGCGGTTCTCACGGTGGGTATAAATTAATGTCTTAGCAGGGAACTGTGTATCATTCCAATCCGAGTCGTTGACAGGAGCTGTTCGACAACAAGACGGCAGAGGTCTCTCCAGCTGCGCCCGCCGCCACAGCTGCACCCGCCGCTCCAGCTGCAACCGCCGTCACAGCCGCCCCAGCCGCACCGGCGAAAGCACCGTAGAAGAAGGCCGCAAAGCCGAGCAACAAATCTGGACCAGACCGCTGCTGCCGCCGCTGTCAAGAAGCCAGCAGCCACCAAGAAGCCCCAAGCAATCAAGGCAACAGCGAAGAAAGCTAAGAAACCTCCAAACAGCCCGAAGAAGGCGGCGAAAACTAACAAGCTTGCTGCCAACAAAACACACAAAAAGTCCATCAAATCATTTGAAACTCGTCAAAAAGCTCTTTTAAGAGCCACCCACATATTTCACTCAAGAGCACACTTCCAGCGGATATTCACTCGATACTCTTTCCCCAAAAGCATCATAACTACAATCAACATTAATCATTGTTAACCTGTCATCGCACTCATTCTGTCAGCGCTGGAAAACGCAGCCGCTGGCTCTGCAGGAGGGCAAAGATAAGGAAACATTTACCCCCCGAAAAAAAGACAAACCCTTATATAATGTGTCGCTGCTGTATGTTTGAAACTCTGACAAGAAATTTGAAATTATCATGCTACTGGCCATTTATTAGCCAACATATGACTGTGATTCATGCTCCACTTATTCGTTTTACCTAAACAGAAAGGATCTCAGTGATTCCATCAAGTGGCGACAACACCAATTCAAAGGTAAGTTCTGAAAATCGGATTCACATGCAATGATTTAAGCGCATTATTTCACAAATCATATCACTAAATGATTGTTTTATTATCTCCTTTGTTTTCTTTCAATTTTATGTGACCTTCCACTTGAAGTTCCACGATCACCTGATTGCCGAAGCTGCGGGTTTTTGCAGGGCTCCTGACTGAGCCAGGATCTGCTGTGTCCACTATTCTACACATACCTGCCGAGCTCACCGATCAGAAAGCGGCGTGCTGCTCGTGCACAGGTCAGGCTAACGCAATCAGTATCACCTGCTCCGCCTGCTGCCTCATCAGTCAAACGGCTTCAGTTGGACCAGAAGCGGAGTTACGGCGTTGAATCCCTTATCATGCTACTGGCCATTTATTAGCCAACACATGACTGTGATTCATGCTCCACTTATTCGTTTTTACCTAAACAGAAAGGATCTCAGTGATTCGATGAAGTGTGTACAACACCAGTTCAAAGGTAAGTTCTGAAAATCGGATTCACATGCAATGATTTAAGCTCATTATTTCACAAATCATATTACTAAATGATTGTTTTATTCTCTCCTTTGTTGTACTGCAGTGATTGATTATCTACCGGACACATTTCAGACTGTCAGAACTCCGATTCACGTCCGATTCTATTATGAATTAAAGGGAAAAACGAAGGTAAACAGATGACACACACACTGTCGCAGGACGTAACTCAGCCGGTGGCCTCCATCAACATGCGTGTGTTTGTAGATGCCGAAAACACTGGTGTTTAACGAAAAAATACAGTCAAGAGTTGAATGTTTTTGCACCGTATCTCTGAACAAACCCTTCGTCTCGCTGTCAAAGTCGTTTAATTGGGCTTCTGCTGGATTTTAAAACATTTAGAAGAGAAATCACGGAGAAAAGACACCGAGCGGCGGAGGATGGGAGAGCTTTAAACGCTTTAAAACAAAATGGAGAAAAATCTTAAGGTTTACATGGATTCCACATGAAGAGAAATTCCTACGCTATCACTTCGATTCGATTTTAGGCTTTACTACTTCCACCAAACGTGTGTTTTACAGATTTAATGCGACAGAGAAAGCACAAGTGGCTCCTGTATTCCTGCAGCAGCAGAGAGCGGCGGGCTGGGTTGAGTCTCCGCGGTTCTCACGGTGGGTATAAATTAATGTCTTAGCAGGGAACTGTGTATCATTCCAATCCGAGTCGTTGACAGGAGCTGTTCGACAACAAGACGGCAGAGGTCTCTCCAGCTGCGCCCGCCGCCACAGCTGCACCCGCCGCTCCAGCTGCAACCGCCGTCACAGCCGCCCCAGCCGCACCGGCGAAAGCACCGTAGAAGAAGGCCGCAAAGCCGAGCAACAAATCTGGACCAGACCGCTGCTGCCGCCGCTGTCAAGAAGCCAGCAGCCACCAAGAAGCCCCAAGCAATCAAGGCAACAGCGAAGAAAGCTAAGAAACCTCCAAACAGCCCGAAGAAGGCGGCGAAAACTAACAAGCTTGCTGCCAACAAAACACACAAAAAGTCCATCAAATCATTTGAAACTCGTCAAAAAGCTCTTTTAAGAGCCACCCACATATTTCACTCAAGAGCACACTTCCAGCGGATATTCACTCGATACTCTTTCCCCAAAAGCATCATAACTACAATCAACATTAATCATTGTTAACCTGTCATCGCACTCATTCTGTCAGCGCTGGAAAACGCAGCCGCTGGCTCTGCAGGAGGGCAAAGATAAGGAAACTTTTACCCCCCGAAAAAAAGACAAACCCTTATATAATGTGTCGCTGCTGTATGTTTGAAACTCTGACAAGAAATTTGAAATTATCATGCTACTGGCCATTTATTAGCCAACATATGACTGTGATTCATGCTCCACTTATTCGTTTTACCTAAACAGAAAGGATCTCAGTGATTCCATCAAGTGGCGACAACACCAATTCAAAGGTAAGTTCTGAAAATCGGATTCACATGCAATGATTTAAGCGCATTATTTCACAAATCATATCACTAAATGATTGTTTTATTATCTCCTTTGTTTTCTTTCAATTTTATGTGACCTTCCACTTGAAGTTCCACGATCACCTGATTGCCGAAGCTGCGGGGTTTTTGCAGGGCTCCTGACTGAGCCAGGATCTGCTGTGTCCACTATTTTACACATACCTGCCGAGCTCACCGATCAGAAAGCGGCGTGCTGCTCGTGCACAGGTCAGGCTAACGCAATCAGTATCACCTGCTCCGCCTGCTGCCTCATCAGTCAAACGGCTTCAGCTGGACCAGAAGCGGAGTTACGGCGTTGAATCCCTTATCATGCTACTGGCCATTTATTAGCCAACACATGACTGTGATTCATGCTCCACTTATTCGTTTTTACCTAAACAGAAAGGATCTCAGTGATTCGATGAAGTGTGTACAACACCAGTTCAAAGGTAAGTTCTGAAAATCGGATTCACATGCAATGATTTAAGCTCATTATTTCACAAATCATATTACTAAATGATTGTTTTATTATCTCCTTTGTTGTACTGCAGTGATTGATTATCTACCGGACACATTTCAGACTGTCAGAACTCCGATTCACGTCCGATTCTATTATGAATTAAAGGGAAAAACGAAGGTAAACAGATGACACACACACACTGTCGCAGGACGTAACTCAGCCGGTGGCCTCCACCAACATGCGTGTGTTTGTAGATGCCGAAAACACTGGTGTTTAACGAAAAAATACAGTCAAGAGTTGAATGTTTTTGCACCGTATCTCTGAACAAACCCTTCGTCTCGCTGTCAAAGTCGTTTAATTGGGCTTCTGCTGGATTTTAAAACATTTAGAAGAGAAATCACGGAGAAAAGACACCGAGCGGCGGAGGATGGGAGAGCTTTAAACGCTTTAAAACAAAATGGAGAAAAATCTTAAGGTTTACATGGATTCCACATGAAGAGAAATTCCTACGCTATCACTTCGATTCGATTTTAGGCTTTACTACTTCCACCAAACGTGTGTTTTACAGATTTAATGCGACAGAGAAAACACAAGTGGCTCCTGTATTCCTGCAGCAGCAGAGAGCGGCGGGCTGGGTTGAGTCTCCGCGGTTCTCACGGTGGGTATAAATTAATGTCTTAGCAGGGAACTGTGTATCATTCCAATCCGAGTCGTTGACAGGAGCTGTTCGACAACAAGACGGCAGAGGTCTCTCCAGCTGCGCCCGCCGCCACAGCTGCACCCGCCGTCACAGCCGCACCGGCGAAAGCACCGTAGAAGAAGGCCGCAAAGCCGAGCAACAAATCTGGACCAGACCGCTGCTGCCGCCGCTGTCAAGAAGCCAGCAGCCACCAAGAAGCCCAAAGCAATCAAGGCAACAGCGAAGAAAGCTAAGAAACCTCCAAACAGCCCGAAGAAGGCGGCGAAAACTAACAAGCTTGCTGCCAACAAAACAGACAAAAAGTCAATCAAATCATTTGAAACTCGTCAAAAAGCTCTTTTAAGAGCCACCCACATATTTCACTCAAGAGCACACTTCCAGCGGATATTCACTCGATACTCTTTCCCCAAAAGCATCATAACTACAATCATCATTAATCATTGTTAACCTGTCATCGCACTCATTCTGTCAGCGCTGGAAAACGCAGCCGCTGGCTCTGCAGGAGGGCAAAGATAAGGAAACATTTACCCCCCGAAAAAAAGACAAACCCTTATATAATGTGTCGCTGCTGTATGTTTGAAACTCTGACAAGAAATTTGAAATTATCATGCTACTGGCCATTTATTAGCCAACATATGACTGTGATTCATGCTCCACTTATTCGTTTTACCTAAACAGAAAGGATCTCAGTGATTCCATCAAGTGGCGACAACACCAATTCAAAGGTAAGTTCTGAAAATCGGATTCACATGCAATGATTTAAGCGCATTATTTCACAAATCATATCACTAAATGATTGTTTTATTATCTCCTTTGTTTTCTTTCAATTTTATGTGACCTTCCACTTGAAGTTCCTCGATCACCTGATTGCCGAAGCTGCGGGTTTTTGCAGGGCTCCTGACTGAGCCAGGATCTGCTGTGTCCACTATTCTACACATACCTGCCGAGCTCACCGATCAGAAAGCGGCGTGCTGCTCGTGCACAGGTCAGGCTAACGCAATCAGTATCACCTGCTCCGCCTGCTGCCTCATCAGTCAAACGGCTTCAGCTGGACCAGAAGCGGAGTTACGGCGTTGAATCCCTTATCATGCTACTGGCCATTTATTAGCCAACACATGACTGTGATTCATGCTCCACTTATTCGTTTTTACCTAAACAGAAAGGATCTCAGTGATTCGATGAAGTGTGTACAACACCAGTTCAAAGGTAAGTTCTGAAAATCGGATTCACATGCAATGATTTAAGCTCATTATTTCACAAATCATATTACTAAATGATTGTTTTATTCTCTCCTTTGTTGTACTGCAGTGATTGATTATCTACCGGACACATTTCAGACTGTCAGAACTCCGATTCACGTCCGATTCTATTATGAATTAAAGGGAAAAACGAAGGTAAACAGATGACACACACACTGTCGCAGGACGTAACTCAGCCGGTGGCCTCCATCAACATGCGTGTGTTTGTAGATGCCGAAAACACTGGTGTTTAACGAAAAAATACAGTCAAGAGTTGAATGTTTTTGCACCGTATCTCTGAACAAACCCTTCGTCTCGCTGTCAAAGTCGTTTAATTGGGCTTCTGCTGGATTTTAAAACATTTAGAAGAGAAATCACGGAGAAAAGACACCGAGCGGCGGAGGATGGGAGAGCTTTAAACGCTTTAAAACAAAATGGAGAAAAATCTTAAGGTTTACATGGATTCCACATGAAGAGAAATTCCTACGCTATCACTTCGATTCGATTTTAGGCTTTACTACTTCCACCAAACGTGTATTTTACAGATTTAATGCGACAGAGAAAGCACAAGTGGCTCCTGTATTCCTGCAGCAGCAGAGAGCGGCGGGCTGGGTTGAGACTCCGCGGTTCTCACGGTGGGTATAAATTAATGTCTTAGCAGGGAACTGTGTATCATTCCAATCCGAGTCGTTGACAGGAGCTGTTCGACAACAAGACGGCAGAGGTCTCTCCAGCTGCGCCCGCCGCCACAGCTGCACCCGCCGCTCCAGCTGCAACCGCCGTCACAGCCGCCCCAGCCGCACCGGCGAAAGCACCGTAGAAGAAGGCCGCAAAGCCGAGCAACAAATCTGGACCAGACCGCTGCTGCCGCCGCTGTCAAGAAGCCAGCAGCCACCAAGAAGCCCCAAGCAATCAAGGCAACAGCGAAGAAAGCTAAGAAACCTCCAAACAGCCCGAAGAAGGCGGCGAAAACTAACAAGCTTGCTGCCAACAAAACAGACAAAAAGTCAATCAAATCATTTGAAACTCGTCAAAAAGCTCTTTTAAGAGCCACCCACATATTTCACTCAAGAGCACACTTCCAGCGGATATTCACTCGATACTCTTTCCCCAAAAGCATCATAACTACAATCAACATTAATCATTGTTAACCTGTCATCGCACTCATTCTGTCAGCGCTGGAAAACGCAGCCGCTGGCTCTGCAGGAGGGCAAAGATAAGGAAACATTTACCCCCCGAAAAAAAGACAAACCCTTATATAATGTGTCGCTGCTGTATGTTTGAAACTCTGACAAGAAATTTGAAATTATCATGCTACTGGCCATTTATTAGCCAACATATGACTGTGATTCATGCTCCACTTATTCGTTTTACCTAAACAGAAAGGATCTCAGTGATTCCATCAAGTGGCGACAACACCAATTCAAAGGTAAGTTCTGAAAATCGGATTCACATGCAATGATTTAAGCGCATTATTTCACAAATCATATCACTAAATGATTGTTTTATTATCTCCTTTGTTTTCTTTCAATTTTATGTGACCTTCCACTTGAAGTTCCACGATCACCTGATTGCCGAAGCTGCGGGGTTTTTGCAGGGCTCCTGACTGAGCCAGGATCTGCTGTGTCCACTATTTTACACATACCTGCCGAGCTCACCGATCAGAAAGCGGCGTGCTGCTCGTGCACAGGTCAGGCTAACGCAATCAGTATCACCTGCTCCGCCTGCTGCCTCATCAGTCAAACGGCTTCAGCTGGACCAGAAGCGGAGTTACGGCGTTGAATCCCTTATCATGCTACTGGCCATTTATTAGCCAACACATGACTGTGATTCATGCTCCACTTATTCGTTTTTACCTAAACAGAAAGGATCTCAGTGATTCGATGAAGTGTGTACAACACCAGTTCAAAGGTAAGTTCTGAAAATCGGATTCACATGCAATGATTTAAGCTCATTATTTCACAAATCATATTACTAAATGATTGTTTTATTATCTCCTTTGTTGTACTGCAGTGATTGATTATCTACCGGACACATTTCAGACTGTCAGAACTCCGATTCACGTCCGATTCTATTATGAATTAAAGGGAAAAACGAAGGTAAACAGATGACACACACACACACACACACACACACTGTCGCAGGACGTAACTCAGCCGGTGGCCTCCACCAACATGCGTGTGTTTGTAGATGCCGAAAACACTGGTGTTTAACGAAAAAATACAGTCAAGAGTTGAATGTTTTTGCACCGTATCTCTGAACAAACCCTTCGTCTCGCTGTCAAAGTCGTTTAATTGGGCTTCTGCTGGATTTTAAAACATTTAGAAGAGAAATCACGGAGAAAAGACACCGAGCGGCGGAGGATGGGAGAGCTTTAAACGCTTTAAAACAAAATGGAGAAAAATCTTAAGGTTTACATGGATTCCACATGAAGAGAAATTCCTACGCTATCACTTCGATTCGATTTTAGGCTTTACTACTTCCACCAAACGTGTGTTTTACAGATTTAATGCGACAGAGAAAACACAAGTGGCTCCTGTATTCCTGCAGCAGCAGAGAGCGGCGGGCTGGGTTGAGTCTCCGCGGTTCTCACGGTGGGTATAAATTAATGTCTTAGCAGGGAACTGTGTATCATTCCAATCCGAGTCGTTGACAGGAGCTGTTCGACAACAAGACGGCAGAGGTCTCTCCAGCTGCGCCCGCCGCCACAGCTGCACCCGCCGTCACAGCCGCACCGGCGAAAGCACCGTAGAAGAAGGCCGCAAAGCCGAGCAACAAATCTGGACCAGACCGCTGCTGCCGCCGCTGTCAAGAAGCCAGCAGCCACCAAGAAGCCCAAAGCAATCAAGGCAACAGCGAAGAAAGCTAAGAAACCTCCAAACAGCCCGAAGAAGGCGGCGAAAACTAACAAGCTTGCTGCCAACAAAACACACAAAAAGTCCATCAAATCATTTGAAACTCGTCAAAAAGCTCTTTTAAGAGCCACCCACATATTTCACTCAAGAGCACACTTCCAGCGGATATTCACTCGATACTCTTTCCCCAAAAGCATCATAACTACAATCATCATTAATCATTGTTAACCTGTCATCGCACTCATTCTGTCAGCGCTGGAAAACGCAGCCGCTGGCTCTGCAGGAGGGCAAAGATAAGGAAACATTTACCCCCCGAAAAAAAGACAAACCCTTATATAATGTGTCGCTGCTCTATGTTTGAAACTCTGACAAGAAATTTGAAATTATCATGCTACTGGCCATTTATTAGCCAACATATGACTGTGATTCATGCTCCACTTATTCGTTTTACCTAAACAGAAAGGATCTCAGTGATTCCATCAAGTGGCGACAACACCAATTCAAAGGTAAGTTCTGAAAATCGGATTCACATGCAATGATTTAAGCGCATTATTTCACAAATCATATCACTAAATGATTGTTTTATTATCTCCTTTGTTTTCTTTCAATTTTATGTGACCTTCCACTTGAAGTTCCACGATCACCTGATTGCCGAAGCTGCGGGTTTTTGCAGGGCTCCTGACTGAGCCAGGATCTGCTGTGTCCACTATTCTACACATACCTGCCGAGCTCACCGATCAGAAAGCGGCGTGCTGCTCGTGCACAGGTCAGGCTAACGCAATCAGTATCACCTGCTCCGCCTGCTGCCTCATCAGTCAAACGGCTTCAGCTGGACCAGAAGCGGAGTTACGGCGTTGAATCCCTTATCATGCTACTGGCCATTTATTAGCCAACACATGACTGTGATTCATGCTCCACTTATTCGTTTTTACCTAAACAGAAAGGATCTCAGTGATTCGATGAAGTGTGTACAACACCAGTTCAAAGGTAAGTTCTGAAAATCGGATTCACATGCAATGATTTAAGCTCATTATTTCACAAATCATATTACTAAATGATTGTTTTATTCTCTCCTTTGTTGTACTGCAGTGATTGATTATCTACCGGACACATTTCAGACTGTCAGAACTCCGATTCACGTCCGATTCTATTATGAATTAAAGGGAAAAACGAAGGTAAACAGATGACACACACACTGTCGCAGGACGTAACTCAGCCGGTGGCCTCCACCAACATGCGTGTGTTTGTAGATGCCGAAAACACTGGTGTTTAACGAAAAAATACAGTCAAGAGTTGAATGTTTTTGCACCGTATCTCTGAACAAACCCTTCGTCTCGCTGTCAAAGTCGTTTAATTGGGCTTCTGCTGGATTTTAAAACATTTAGAAGAGAAATCACGGAGAAAAGACACCGAGCGGCGGAGGATGGGAGAGCTTTAAACGCTTTAAAACAAAATGGAGAAAAATCTTAAGGTTTACATGGATTCCACATGAAGAGAAATTCCTACGCTATCACTTCGATTCGATTTTAGGCTTTACTACTTCCACCAAACGTGTATTTTACAGATTTAATGCGACAGAGAAAGCACAAGTGGCTCCTGTATTCCTGCAGCAGCAGAGAGCGGCGGGCTGGGTTGAGTCTCCGCGGTTCTCACGGTGGGTATAAATTAATGTCTTAGCAGGGAACTGTGTATCATTCCAATCCGAGTCGTTGACAGGAGCTGTTCGACAACAAGACGGCAGAGGTCTCTCCAGCTGCGCCCGCCGCCACAGCTGCACCCGCCGCTCCAGCTGCAACCGCCGTCACAGCCGCCCCAGCCGCACCGGCGAAAGCACCGTAGAAGAAGGCCGCAAAGCCGAGCAACAAATCTGGACCAGACCGCTGCTGCCGCCGCTGTCAAGAAGCCAGCAGCCACCAAGAAGCCCCAAGCAATCAAGGCAACAGCGAAGAAAGCTAAGAAACCTCCAAACAGCCCGAAGAAGGCGGCGAAAACTAACAAGCTTGCTGCCAACAAAACACACAAAAAGTCAATCAAATCATTTGAAACTCGTCAAAAAGCTCTTTTAAGAGCCACCCACATATTTCACTCAAGAGCACACTTCCAGCGGATATTCACTCGATACTCTTTCCCCAAAAGCATCATAACTACAATCAACATTAATCATTGTTAACCTGTCATCGCACTCATTCTGTCAGCGCTGGAAAACGCAGCCGCTGGCTCTGCAGGAGGGCAAAGATAAGGAAACATTTACCCCCCGAAAAAAAGACAAACCCTTATATAATGTGTCGCTGCTGTATGTTTGAAACTCTGACAAGAAATTTGAAATTATCATGCTACTGGCCATTTATTAGCCAACATATGACTGTGATTCATGCTCCACTTATTCGTTTTACCTAAACAGAAAGGATCTCAGTGATTCCATCAAGTGGCGACAACACCAATTCAAAGGTAAGTTAGGGTTAGGGACATGGTTCAAAGCCTGTCCCCCAACTGTGCGGGGGGCAGGAAGTGCACGGTCCTTCCCCCAGTAGCCCCCATACCCCCGAGTCCGCGGTCTGTTGTCGAAGGTACGGTCACGGGGTCGACCACGCTTTCCCCCGTACCGTACCATGACCCACTCACCCTCATCAGGAGGATAACCCATAATGAGGGTGGTTGGATTGGCCTTTGTTGTTGTTTTTTTTATATTTTTTGAACTTAAAAGTAACTGAAATTGTTTTTAGAAAAATAAAAAAAGAAAAATAAAAAGAAAAAAGAAAAAGGAAAAAATAAAAATAAAAAAAGAAAAAAAGAAGATGTATGTACTGAAAAACTAAGTTTTTAAATCAAAATAATAAAATAAACCTGTTTTTAAACTATTTTTTTATTATTTTTTTATTTAATTTAAATTAAATGAAATAAAACAATGTGTGCCCTAAACCGCTATTTTTTAGGATTTTAACTTAGTTTTAATAATAATTTAACTTAAATTAAATTGAAATTAAATAAATAAATAAACAACTGAATTAAGATTCTTTTTTATGTTTTTATATGTTTTTGTTATGTTTTTTTTAGGTTTTAAAATGGTTTTTTAATGTTTTTTAATGGTTTTTTGATGGTTTTTAAAGGTTTTTCAACTATAAATCCTGAATTTAAAGTGTTTTAACTACTTTTTTACTTTAAATGAAATGAAACAAGTCTGAACTTTTGCTCATTTGCCTATAAAATAAATAAATAATATTTTTAGACTTAAATTGTACATAAATAAATAATAAAATAAAAAGGAAAAGCTAGGTTTAAGGGAATGGTTATGGTTAGGGCTGGGAAAAGGGAAGATGTTAAAGTTAGGAAAAGAAAAGGATCAGGGCTAGGAAAGAAGGAAAGGAAAGATGTTAGGGTTAGGAAATTAAAAGGATAGTGTTAGGAAAGAAAGGAAAAGGGGGGTAGGTTGAGGTTAGGAAAGGAGTGGGTTAAGGTTAGGAAATGGAAAGGGGTGGGGATTTAGGAAAAGGGAAGGGGTTAGGGTTAGGAAGGGGGAGTGGTTAGGGTTAGGTTAGAGAGGATTAATTCTTAAAATATCACATAATGTGCCTTTGGTGCGCTGGCACAGATGCCTGCACAGTGTCGCCTACCCCACTTCCATTTATGGTTTGTGCTTTGTCTTTTTATCTCCTGGGAGGTTAAGTCAAGTTTATATTATTGTTGTTGTTGTTCCCCCTCTCTTTTTCTATGTTCTTTTTTCCTTTTTTGTTTATTTTTAGAAGACCAACCGGATTCCCCTTCATTGTGGATCTGGGACGGAGATTGCCACCTCCTCCCTCTAAGGAAAACCTGGATTCACCTGCAAGGGCTGATAGAGGTTATATAAATATATACAATAAATAACAAACCAGGCAATAAATAACATTGAGATAAGTGCTTAAGTAAATGAGTTAAAGTGCCATATATCACAGAATAAATAGGAATAAATAAGAGAAAGAAACATGCAATATCAATAAAATTTCAAAAATCATGCACCTAAGTCCACACGTCTACCACACCATACAGATATTCCTCATTCTCATTGTTTTTATTATCAGCCCTGTTTTATTTCATAAGATGCAGTGTTTCCAGGGTTATGTGTTTAGTTGCAGTTGGATATTTAACTTGTCAGTTTTTCTTGGGTTAGGTGTGGGGACCTGAGTCCTTCCCTTCTTCTTCGAAGGGAAGGTGGGTGCACGGTCCTTCCACCCACGGACCTCTCCGTACCACCAATCCTCTGGGGGTTGGAGTTGGCGCGTACGCTGGGCTCTCCGCCCGTAGCGTACCACCCTCCACCCGTCATCATACATGTTGTATATATATTTTTTTATTATTTTTGTTTATTTTTTGATTTTTTTGTTGTTTTTTGTTTTTTTTAGAAAAAATGAACTAAAAGTGTCTTCCCAAAAGGGGAAGAAATAGGTTTTTAAATCAAAATCAAAAGAAAAAATGAATTAAAACCAAAAGAGTTTCCTAAAATAGGAAAAAAACTGTTTTTTAATTTAACCGATCAATAAATAATAATCAATAAATCAATAAATCAAATAGTGTGCCGACGACGTTTCGACCCTGATGGGTCTTCTTCAGGTAGGCACACTTTAAAATGAAAAACTCTTGCTGCAGCCTGGAGAGATGTGTGCTCTTCACTGGTCAGAGCAAGAATGAATGAGCTCTCCTATGCGCTCCTATTTATACTGGTGATCGGTTTTTTTTAAAAATTCGTCTTTTTCAAATGAACTTAGGTTTTAAAGAGTTTTAACTTAAAATAAAAGGTTTTAAAGGTGCCTTTCACCTATTAATGTGTATTTTAACCTAAAATGAGCATTTTAAAGGTGCATTTCACCTATTAATGTATTTTTTAACTTAAAAACACCTTTTTTAACATACAATCATAATATTTATAATAATTAAATAAAAAATAATGTTTTTAAACTAAAATCAATTGCTTTTAATTGTTTTCATTATTCTTTTTTGTTTTTTATTATTATATTTTTTTGTTTTTTCTAATTTTTGAGTTTTTATATGATTTTTCTGTTTTTTATCTTTTAAAACAATGAACATAGAATTTAACTTAGATAAAATTAACATAAATAATTGGTTAGGGTTAGGATTACTAATAGGGGTTTGGGCTAAAATAAATAATTAAAGTGGTTAGGGTTAGGATTATTAATTAGGGTTGGGGCTAAAATAAATAATTAAAGTGGTTACGGTTAGGATTATGAATTAGGGTTTGGACTAAAATAAATAATTAATAGGTTAAGGTTAGGGTTAGAAGAATACAATGTGGTTAGGGTTAGGGCTAAAATAAGGATCTGGTTAGGGTTAGGTGTGGGGACCTGAGTCCTTCCCTTCTTTTTTGAAGGGAAGGTGGGTGCACGGTCCTTCCACCCACGGACCTCTCCGTACCACCAATCCTCTGGGGGTTGGAGCTGGCGCGTACGCTGGGCTCTCCGGCCATAGCGTACCACCCTCCACCCGTCATTAAACATGTTGTATATATTTATTTTTTATTATTTTTGTTTATTTTTTTATTTTTTTTGTTGTTTTTTGTTTTTTAGAAAAAAATGAACTAAAAGTGTCTTCCCAAAAGGGGAAGAAATTGGTTTTAAATCAAAATCAAAAGAAAAAATGAATTAAAACAAAAAGAGTTTCCTAAAAATAGGAAAAAACTGTTTTTAAATTAACCGATCAATAAATCAATAAATCAATAAATCAATAAATCAATTAGTGTGCCAACGACGTTTCGACCCTGATGGGTCTTCTTCAGGTAGGCACACTTTAAAATGAAAAAGTCTTGCTGCAGCCTGGAGAGATGTGTGCTCTTCGCTGGTCAGAGCAAGAATGAATGAGCTCTCCTATGCGCTCCTATTTATACTGGTGATCGGTTTTTTTTAAAAATTCGTCTTTTTCAAATGAACTTAGGTTTTAAAGAGTTTTAACTTAAAATAAAAGGTTTTAAAGGTGCCTTTCACCTATTAATGTATATTTTAACCTAAAATGAGCATTTTAAAGGTGCATTTCACCTATTAATGTATTTTTTAACTTAAAAACACCTTTTTTTAACATAAAATCATAATATTTATAATAATTAAATAAAAAATAATGTTTTTAAACTAAAATCAATTGCTTTTTAATTGTTTTCATTATTCTTTTTTGTTTTTTATTATTATATTTTTTTTGTTTTTTCTAATTTTTGAGTTTTTATATGATTTTTCTGTTTTTTATCTTTTAAAACAATGAACATAGAATTGAACTTAGATAAAATTAACATAAATAATTGGTTAGGGTTAGGATTACTAATAGGGGTTTGGGCTAAAATAAATAATTAAAGTGGTTAGGGTTAGGATTATTAATTAGGGTTGGGGCTAAAATAAATAATTAAAGTGGTTAAGGTTAGGATTATGAATTAGGGTTTGGACTAAATTAAATAATTAATAGGTTAAGGTTAGGGTTAGAAGAATACAATGTGGTTAGGGTTAGGGCTAAAATAAGGATCTGGTTAGGGTTAGGGCTAAAATAAATAATTAATAGGTTAAGGTTAGGGTTAGAAAAATAGCATGTGGTTAGGGTTAGGGTTAGGGTTAGGAGTTAGGTAAGAAGCCTGCTCTCCTAAAAGGAGATCAGGAAGTGCACTGGCCATCCCCGAGGCGACACTGCCACCCTGGAGCGTCCCTTTAAAAAATTAGCCTAGTCGCAGCTTATCTTAGCTTGCTTTTGTTGCTTAATTTCGTGCAGTCAGCTTTATTTCAAAAAATTAGCCATATTTAGCTTTACTTAGTTTAGTTTTTCTTGTAGACTTCTTGCCTTTAGCTTCTCTTAGCTTCTTGTTTTCATTTGGCTTCTGTTGCCTTTCTTTCATTTGGCTTCTGTTGCCTTTCTTCTATCTTTGTTTTTCTTCTTTTGGCTTAAGTGCATGGCTTCACTTGCCCTTTATTTCTTGGCTTTCTTCTTGCTTAATTTAGCTTAATTTAAGGTGCTCCCGGGGTTACGTTTCGGCTTATTTTAGCCTTCTTCAGACCTCAGCACCTTATGCCTCCAATTATGTTTCTGTTTGCCAATTCTTTGCTGTCCTGCTTTTATACCCTTTTGCTCCTCCCTTCTATTTCTTGTTTTCAAATTGTAGGTAAATTTCCTTTCTTATTTTTATTTTAGTTTAACCAATTGTAACCCTCCCTTATGCTTTTCCCTTAAAGAAACCCTTCCTTCATTTACGTCCACCTAATTTGGGATTATGTTCTTCCTTTTACAGGGTATTATTTGACTTTATTTCTTTGTCTTTCTTTGTGTTTATATTTCTTTGGCTTATTTCCATACATTTAACATATCCCAAGGTAGGTTCACGGTTAGGGTTAGGATAGGGGTGGGCTTGGGGTTAGGGTTAGGGTTATCTCACCAACTAGGGGGTTAGGGTTAGGGGTTAGGGGTTAGGGTTAGGGTTAGGGTTAGGGTTAGGGACATGGTTCAAAACCTGTCCCCCAACTGTGCGGGGGACAGGAAGTGCACGGTCCTTCCCCCAGTAGCCCCCATACCCCCGAGTCCGCGGTCCATTGTTGAAGGTACGGTCACGGGGTCGACCACGCTTTCCCCCGTACCGTACCATGACCCACTCACCCTCATCGGGAGGATAACCCATGATGAGGGTGGTTGGATTGGCCTTAGTTGTTGTTTTTTTTATATATATTTTTTAACTTAAAAGTAACTGAAATTGTTTTTAGAAAAA
Organism: Toxotes jaculatrix; assembly: GCF_017976425.1. Classification (NCBI taxonomy): domain Eukaryota; kingdom Metazoa; phylum Chordata; class Actinopteri; family Toxotidae; genus Toxotes; species Toxotes jaculatrix. The sequence continues at coordinate 26,007,053 of NC_054407.1, read as the reverse complement.
TAAAAAAATAAAAAAATACAGAAAAAATAAAAAATAAAAAATAAAAACTAGGATGTATGAACTAAAAAACTAAGTTTTTAAATCAAAACAATAAAATAAACCTGTTTTTAAATTAAATTATTTTTTTATTTTTTTATTTTTTTATTTTTTTTAAATTAAATGAAATAAAACAATGTGTGCCCTAAACCGCTACGTTTCGACCTGAAAAGGTCTTCCTCAGGCGAAGGGCACGTAAAAAACAATCAAAATCTGTGCTGGCAGTCTGCAGAGATGTTGACTCGTCGCTGACCAGGCAGAGAATGAGAGGGAAGTGACGATCCTCTATTTATAAGGTAGGAGGAGTTCCTTTTAAACAAGTCCAGGCAAGTTCTATTTGTAATCGGTTTTTTTTAGTTTTCCTTTTTAATGCATTTAAACCATGAATATTTAACCCTATGTAATAGAAAATGAATGTTTTTTAAATGTAAACTTTATTTCTTTATATTTTTTAGGATTTTAACTTAGTTTTAATAATAATTTAACTTAAATTCAATTGAAATTAAATAAATTATTAAACAACTGAATTAAGATTCTTTTTTATGTTTTTATATGTTTTTGTTATGTTTTTTTAGGTTTTTAAATGGTTTTTAAATGGTTTTTTAATGTTTTTTAATGGTTTTTTGATGGTTTTTAAAGGTTTTTCAACTATAAATCCTAAATTTAAAGTGTTTTAACTACTTTTTTACTTTAAATGAAATGAAACAAGTCTGGACTTTTGCTCATTTGCCTATAAAATAAATAAATAATATTTTTAGACTTAAATTGTACATAAATAAATAATAAAATAAAAAGGAAAAGCTAGGTTTAAGGGAATGGTTATGGTTAGGGCTGGGAAAAGGGAAGATGTTAAGGTTAGGAAAAGAAAAGGATCAGGGCTAGGAAAGAAGGAAAGGAAAGATGTTAGGGTTAGGAAATGAAAAGGATAGTGTTAGGAAAGAAAGGAAAAGGGGGGTAGGTTGAGGTCAGGAAAGGAGTGGGTTAAGGTTAGGAAATGGAAAGGGGTGGGGATTTAGGAAAAGGGAAGGGGTTAGGGTTAGGAAGGGGGAGTGGTTAGGGTTAGGATTTAGGAAAAGGGAAGGGGTGGGGATTTAGGAAAAGGAAAGGGATTAGGGTTAGGAAGGGAGAGTGGTTAAGGTTAGGATTTAGGAAAAGGGAAGGGGTTAAGGTTAGGGTTAGGAAGGGGGAGTGGTTAGGGTTAGGGTTAGGTTAAGGGGATGAAAACCACCTATCGTCGCCCCCGACGATAACTTCAAAGGTGCATATCTCGGGAACGGAAGGTCGTAGAGACATGAAACCACCTTGTACCCCCCTATTTTCGTGTACGGGCTTTCCATTGGTACCACCCTCGAGCCTGTACAACGTTCGAGTCCGGAGATATGGCCGAAATAAAGTTTGTTTTTCCTGTATCTCCGGACAGGAAGGTCGTAGAGAGTCGTGGGTGGTACCGTTGGATGCAGAATGGTCGAATTATATTAGACGAACGTGGTTTCCAAGTGTCTAGGATGTACGGTTCGGGAGTTATTCAAGAAAAACGCTCGTCCAATCAGATCGCAGCATGCGAACCTGAGTGGAAAAATGACTAAGTGTCACAGCCGAAAAACTTCCTCCAGAAAGTAGTTAGGAGCACGTTTCAGACCATTTGGAGTCGATTGGTAGTGATTTTGCGAGATGTTTTTTCAAAATCATATATGGAGATCTACATGCAATAAGTAGCCATCAACATGAAAATGACTAATGACATAATAATGGAATCTTTAGTTGTGTTAGGGTTAGGGTTAGGGTTAGGGTTAGGGTTAAGGGGATGAAAACCACCTATCGTCGCCCCCGACGATAACTTAGGGTTAGGGTTAGGGTTAGGGGGTTAGGGTTAGGGTTAGGGTTAGGGTTAGGGTTAGGGGTTAGGGTTAGGGTTAGGGTTAGGGTTAGGGTTAGGGTTAGGGGGTTAGGGTTAGGGTTAGGGTTAGGGTTAGGGTTAGGGGTTAGGGGTTAGGGGTTAGGGTTAGGGTTAGGGTTAGGGTTAGGGTTAGGTTAAGGGGATGAAAACCACCTATCGTCGCCCCCGACGATAACTTCAAAGGTGCATATCTCGGGAACGGAAGGTCGTAGAGACATGAAACCACCTTGTACCCCCCTATTTTCGTGTACGGGCTTTCCATTGGTACCACCCTCGAGCCTGTACAACGTTCGAGTCCGGAGATATGGCCGAAATAAAGTTTGTTTTTCCTGTATCTCCGGACAGGAAGGTCGTAGAGAGTCGTGGGTGGTACCGTTGGATGCAGAATGGTCGAATTATATTAGACGAACGTGGTTTCCAAGTGTCTAGGATGTACGGTTCGGGAGTTATTCAAGAAAAACGCTCGTCCAATCAGATCGCAGCATGCGAACCTGAGTGGAAAAATGACTAAGTGTCACAGCCGAAAAACTTCCTCCAGAAAGTAGTTAGGAGCACGTTTCAGACCATTTGGAGTCGATTGGTAGTGATTTTGCGAGATGTTTTTTCAAAATCATATATGGAGATCTACATGCAATAAGTAGCCATCAACATGAAAATGACTAATGACATAATAATGGAATCTTTAGTTGTGTTAGGGTTAGGGTTAGGGTTAGGGTTAGGTTAAGGGGATGAAAACCACCTATCGTCGCCCCCGACGATAACTTCAAAGGTGCATATCTCGGGAACGGAAGGTCGTAGAGACATGAAACCACCTTGTACCCCCCTATTTTCGTGTACGGGCTTTCCATTGGTACCACCCTCGAGCCTGTACAACGTTCGAGTCCGGAGATATGGCCGAAATAAAGTTTGTTTTTCCTGTATCTCCGGACAGGAAGGTCGTAGAGAGTCGTGGGTGGTACCGTTGGATGCAGAATGGTCGAATTATATTAGACGAACGTGGTTTCCAAGTGTCTAGGATGTACGGTTCGGGAGTTATTCAAGAAAAACGCTCGTCCAATCAGATCGCAGCATGCGAACCTGAGTGGAAAAATGACTAAGTGTCACAGCCGAAAAACTTCCTCCAGAAAGTAGTTAGGAGCACGTTTCAGACCATTTGGAGTCGATTGGTAGTGATTTTGCGAGATGTTTTTTCAAAATCATATATGGAGATCTACATGCAATAAGTAGCCATCAACATGAAAATGACTAATGACATAATAATGGAATCTTTAGTTGTGTTAGGGTTAGGGTTAGGGTTAGGGTTAGGGTTA